>NW_017210520.1:0-2514 GCF_001704415.2 Capra hircus
CACGTGATTGCCCCTGGGGGCCCACGTGATTTTCCATGGGGGACGTGATTGCCCAGGGGGCCCACGGTGATTTCCAAGGGGGGCCCACGTGATTGCCCCCGGGGCCCACGTGATTGGGGGCCCCACGTGATTGGATTGCCCCTGTGCCCACGTGATTTCCCGGGGCCCACGTGATTGCCCCCACGTGATGGGCGACCCACGTGATTTGGCCCACGTCATTGGGGGCCCACCCCTGGGGGCCCACGTGATTGCCCCGGGGGCCCACGCCCCTGGGGCCCACGTGATTGCCCTGGGGCCCCACGTGATTGCCCCTGGGCCCATTTCCCCGGGGGCCACGTGATTGCCCCTGGGGCCCACGTGATTTCCACTGGGGCCCACGTGATTGCACCTGGGGGCCCACATCATTTCCCGGGGCACAAGTGATTGCCCCTGTGGCCCACCTGATTTATCCTGGCGTCCCATGTGATTGCCCCTGGGGGCCACGTGATTGCCCCTGGGGCCCACGTGATTGCCTGGGGGCCCACGTGATTGCCGCTGGGGCCCAGGTGATTCCACGGGGGCCCACGTGATGAGGCCCACGTTGCCCCTGGGGGCCCACGTGATTTCCCCTCGGTGCCCACGTGATTGCCCCAGAGGGCCCACGTGATTTCCCCTGGGGGCCCACGTGATTGCCCCTGGGGGCCCACGTGACTTCCACGGGGGGCCACGTGATTGCCCCTGGGGGCCCACGTGATTGCCCCAGGGGGCCCACGTGATTTCCACGGGTGGGCCCACGTGATTTCCCACGTGATTGGGGGGGCCCACGTGATTTCCACGGGGGCCCACGTGATTGCCCCTGGGGCCCACGTGATTTCCCCTGGGGCCCACGTGATTGCCCTGGGGGCCACGTGATTTCCCCTGGGGGCCCAGTGATTACCCACGTGATTGCCCTGGGGCCCACGTGATTTTCCCCTGGGGCCCACGGATTGGGCCCACGTGATTTGCCCCTGGGGGCCCACGTGATTCCCCTGGGGGCCACGTGATTGCCCACCCCCCATGGGGCCCACGTGATTGCTGGGGGCCACGTGCCACGTGATTTCCCCTGGGGCCCACGTGATTGCCCCAGGGGGCCCACGTGATTTCCCCAGGGCCCATCGTGATTTCCCCTGGGGCCCACGTGATTCCCGGGCCCACGTTGATTTCCCCTGGGGGCCCACTGATTCCCCTGGGGCCCACGTGATTTTCACGTGATTGGGGGGCCACGTGATTTCCCTGGGGCCACGTGATTGCCTCCCACGTGATTTCCCCTGGGCCACGTGATTTCCCCATGCGTGATTGCCCTGGGGCCACGTGATTGCCCCTGGGGGCCCAGTGATTTCCCGGGGGCCACGTGATTGCCCCTGGGGCCCACGTGATTTTGGCCCCTGGGGGTGATTTCCCCCACGTGATTGCCCCTGGGGGCCCCCCCACGTGATTGCCCTGGGGGCCACGTGATTTCCCCTGGGGGGCCACGTGATTGCCCTGGGGCCCACGTGATTTCCCCTGGGCCCACGTGATTTCCACGGGGGCCCACGTGATTGCCCCTGGGGGCCCACGTGATTTCCACGTGATGGGCCCACGTGATTGGGGGGCCCACGTGATTTCCCCTGGGGGCCCACGTGATTGCCCCTGGGGCCCACGTGATTTCCCCTGGGGGCCCACGTGATTGCCCCTGGGCCCACGTGAGGCCCACTGATTGGGGCCCACGTGATTTCCACGGGGGCCCATGGGGGCCCACGTGATTTGGGGGCCCACGTGATTGCCCCTGGGGCCACACACGTGATTTCCCCTGGGGGGCCCACGTGATTGCCCCTGGGGCCCACGTGATTTCCACGGGGGGCCCACGTGATTTCCCTGGGGGCCCACGTGATTTCCCCTGGGGCCCACGTGATTGCCCCTGGGGGCCACGTGATTGCCCCTGGGGGCCCACGTGATTGCCCCTGGGGCCCACGTGATTTCCCCTGGGGGCCCACGTGATTGCCCCTGGGGCCCACGTGATTTCCACCCACGTGTTGCCCCTGGGGGCCCACGTGACTGGGGCCAATTGCCCCTGGGGCCCACGTGATTTCCCTGGGGCCCACGTGATTGCCCCTGGGCCCACGTGATTGGGGGCCCACGTGATTTCCCTGGGGCCCACGTGATTGCCCCGGGGCCACGTGATTGCCCTGGGGGCCACGTGATTTCCCCTGGGCCCACGTGATTTCCCCTGGGGGCCACTGGGGGCCCACGTGATTGCCCCTGGGGGCCCCGTGGGGCCACGTGATTGCCCCTGGGGGCCCACGTGATTTCCACGGGGCCCACGTGGGGGCCCACGTGATTGCCCCTGGGGCCACGTGATTCCCCTGGGGCCCACGTGATTGCCCCTGGGGGCCCACGTGATTGCCCCTGGGGGCCCACGTGATTTCCCCTGGGGGCCCACGTGATTTGGGGGCCACGTTGATTTGCCCCTGGGGCCACGTGATTTCCCCTGGGGGCCCACGTGAATTTGGGGGCCAA
>NW_017210521.1:0-2513 GCF_001704415.2 Capra hircus
GAGGCGTCTCGAGCTAAATCACATCTAACTCTGGAACTTCCAAAGGGTCCTTCACACCCTTGCTGCCAACTAGAAGTTCCCCGACATACCCGTCTCCACTCGATAGAAGCACGAGAGTCCGCCCCAATCCAGAGGAGCCCCGTTTCCACCTCCTAGCTCGAGAGGAGGGATCCTTTCCCTGCGTGGTCGGGAAAGAATTCCCGGCATTACCGTCGTATCTCAAGAAGAGGCGCTCTGCACAGGAAAGGCCAAGAAACTCCAGGGTCGTGCCACCATTCCCAGAGTCCCCCAGATGTCTCAGTCCATTCCAGGGAAACCTGTTTTCCCTGCACTGCCTCGACTTTCAAGCGAGGATCGACTCACAAAACCGGTGGCACGTGGGACAGCTCTGGGGAAAGCCTCGTGGAAAGCATCGAGGGGAAAGACACAGATCCCTTGATCCACGCGAAGAGAAGCATGACACTGCTGCTACAGATCGGGAGGAAATCGCACGTGCATGGCCCACTCGAGATGAGGACTGACTCCCCTGGGAGACTCCAGAAGTACCCCAAGATCCATGTCAGCACTGGAGAGGAATGCCTCAGGTTCCGGCACGGACTCCACACAAGGTCTAGACCCCGGAAATCTACGGGAGAGAATCCCGAGAGGCCCCAGAGCAATTCCCATGGGACTGGCCTTTCCTGAGGGCACCAGGGTGGGTCCCTGAGGTCCCCATCGTAAGTCGAGAGCACCTGCCGCAACTCGAGAAAATCCAGGAGGTTCCCCAATCCAGGCGAGATGAGGCCCATTTCCGCTGAGGCAACAAGAGGGTAATCACACTTAAACTCTGGAACTTCCAAAGGGTCCTTCACACCCTTGCTGCAACTCAAGAAGTTCCCTGACATACCCGTCTCTACTCAAGAGGATCCAAGGGTCCCGCCCATATCCAGAGTGGCCCCGTTTCCGCCTGCTAGCTCGAGAGGAGGGATCCTTTCCCTGGTGGTCGGGAAAGTATTCCTAGCGTTCCCGTCTCATCTCAAGCGTAGGCGCTCTCCACAGGAAAGGCGAGAGGAACTCCAGTATCACGCCCCATTCCCAGAGTCCCCTGGATGTCTCAGTCCATTCCAGGGAAACTTTTTTCCCTGCACTGCCTCGACTTTCAAGCTGAGGATCGACTCACACCACGGTGGCATGTGGACAGCCCTGTGGGAAAAGCCTCGTGGGAAAGTCTCCTGAGAAAGCCTCGAGGGAAAGCCACAGATCCCATGATCCACGCGAAGGGAAGCGTGACACTGCTGCTACAGCTCGGGAGGAAAACCACACGTGCATATCCCCACTCGCGAAGAGGAATGACTCCCCTGGGAGACTCCAGAGGTACCCAAGATCCATGTCAGCACTGGAGAGGAATCCTCAGGATCCGGCACAGACTCCACACAAGGTCCCAGGGCCCGGCATCGACGGAGAGGAATCCCGAGAGGCCCCGTGCAACTGCATGGGACTGGCCTTTCCTGAGGCCACCAGAGCGGGTCCCTGAGGTCCCAGTCGTAAGTCGAGAGCACCTGCCGCAACTCGAGAAAATCCAGGAGGTTCTCCCCTCCAGGCGAGATGAGGCCCATTTCTGCTGAGGCGTCTCGAGGCTAATCACACCTAACCTCTCGAACTTCCAAAGGGTCCTTCACACCCTTGCTGCAACTCAAGAAGTTCCCCGACATACCCGTCTCACTCGAGAGGAAGCACGAGAGTCCCGCCCAAATCCAGAGCAGCCCCGTTTCCGCCTCATACTCGAGCGGAGGGATCCTTTCCCTGCGTGGTCGGGAAAGAATTCCCGGCGCGTTCCCGTCGCATCTCAAGAGGAGGCGCTCTCCACCGGAAAGGCGAGAGGAACTCCAGGGTCTTGCCACCATTCCAGAGTCCCCCAGATGTCGTCCATTCCAGAGAAACCTGTTTTCCCTGCACTTGTCGACTTTCAAGCCGAGGATCGACTCACACCACGGTGGCACGTGGGACAGCCCTGTGGAAAGCCTCGTGAAAAGCCTCTTGGGAAAGCGTCGAGGGAAAGCCACAGATCCGTTGATCCACGCGAAGGGAAGCGTGACACTGCTGCTACAGCTCGGAGGAAAGCGCACGTGCATGCCCCCACTCGAGTAGAGGACTGACTGCCCTGGGGAGACTCCAGAAGTACCCCAAGATCTATGTCAGCACTGGAGAGGAATCCTCAGTTACAGCACCGACTCCACACAAGACCTTAGGCTCCGACATCAACGGAGAGGAATCCCGAGAGGCCCCTGAGCTACTCACATGGGGGACTGGCCTTTCCTGAGGCCACCAGAACGGGTCCCTGAGGTCCCCGTCGTAAGTCGAGAGCACCTGCCGCAACTCGAGAAAATCCAGGGGGTTCTCCCCTCCAGGCGAGATGAGGCCCATTTCCACTGAGGCGTCTCGAGGCTAATACACCTAACCTCTGGAACTTCCAAAGGTCCTTCACACCCTTGCCGCAACTCAAGAAAGTTCCCCGACATGCCCGTCTCCACTCG
>NW_017210522.1:0-2513 GCF_001704415.2 Capra hircus
CCATTCCCTGAGTCCCCCAGATATCTCAGTCTATTCCAGGGAAACCTGTTTTCCCTGCACTGCCTCGACTTTCAAGCGAGGATCGACTCACACCACGGTGGCACGTGGGACAGCCCTGTGGGAAAGCCTCTTGGGAAAGCCACAGTAACCTTGATCCACGCGAAGGAAGCGTGACACTGCTGCTACAGCTCGGAGGAAAGCTCACGTGCATGCCCCACTCGAGACGAGGACTGACTCCACTGGGGAGACTCCAGGAGTTCACCAAGATACATGTCGGCACTGCAGAGGAATCCTCAGTTTCCAGCACCGACTCCACACAAGGTCTTAGGCCCCGGCATTAACGGGAGAGGAATCCCAAGAGGCCCCCGGGCAACTCGCATGGGGACTGGCCTTTCCTGAGGCGACCAGAGCGGTCCCTGAGGTCCCCGTCGTTAGTCGAGAGCACCTGCCGCAACTCCAGAAAATCCAGGAGGTTCTCCCCTCCAGGCAAGATGAGGCCCATTTCCGCTGAGGTGTCTCGAGGCTAATCACACCTAAACTCTGGAACTTCCAAAGGTTCCTTCACACCCCTTGCTTCAACTCAAGAAGTTCCCCGACATACCCGTCGCCACTCGAGAGGAAGCACGAAGGTCCCACCCACATCCAGAGCAGTCCCGCTTCCGCCTCCTAGCTCGAGAGGAGGATCCTTTCCCTACGTGGTCGGGACAGAATTCCCGGCGTTCCCGTCGCATCTCAAGAGGAGTCGCTTTCCACAGAAAGGCGAGAGGAACTTCAGAGTCGTACCACCATTCTCAGAGTCCCCCAGATGCCTCACTCCATTCCAGGGAAACCTGTTTTCCCTGCACTGCCTCGACTTTGAAGCCGAGGATCCACTCACACCACGGTGGCACGTGGACAGCCCTGTGGAAAGCCTCGTGAAAGCCTCGTGGGAAAGCCTCGAGGGAATGCCACAGATCCCTTGATCCACGAGAAGGGTAGCGTGACACTGCTGCTACAGCTAGGGAGGAAAGCGCACGTGCATGCCCCCACTCGAGACGAGGACTGACTCCCCTGGGGAGATTCCAGAATTACCCCAAGATCCATGTGGGGCACTGGAGAGGAATCCTCAGGTCCGGAACCGACTCCTCACAAGGTCTTTACGCGCGCGCATTGAGGGGAGAGGAATCCCGAGAGGCCCCGAGCAACTCGCATGGGGACTGGCATTTCCTGAGGCCACCAGAGCGGGTCCCTAGGTCCCCGTCGTAAGTCGAGAGCAGCTGCCGCAACTCGAGAAAATCCAGGGAGGTTCTCCCCTCCAGGCGAGATGAGGCCCATTTCCGCTGAGGCGTCTTGAGGCTAAACACATCTAACATCTGGAACTTCCAAGGGGTCCTTCACACCCTTGCTGCAACTCAAGAAGTTCCCCGACATACCCGTCTCCACTCGAGAGGAAGCACGAGAGTCCCGGGCACATCCAGAGAGCCCCGTTTCTGCCTCCTAGCTCGAGAGGAGGGATCCTTTCCCTGCGTGGTCGGGAAAGAATTCCCAGTGTTCCCGTCGAATCTCAAGAGGAGGCGCTCTCCACAGGAAAGGCGAGAGAACTCCAGGGTCGTGCCACCATTCCCAGAATCCCCAGATATCTCAGTCCATACAGGGAAACCTGTTTTCCCTGCACTGCGTCGATTTCAAGCCGAGGATCGACTCACACAACGGTGCACGTGGGACAGCCCTGTGGGAAAGCCTCATGTGAAAGCCTCCTGGGATAGCCTCGAGGGAAAGCCACATATCCCTTGATGCACGCGAAGGGAAGCGTGACACTGCTGCTACAGCTCTTGAGGAAAGCGCACAGCATGCCCCCACTCGAGACGAGGACTGACTCCCCTGGGGAGACTCCAGAAGTACCCCAAGATCCATGTCAGCACTGGAGAGGAATCCTCAGGTTCCGCACCGACTCCACACGAGGTCTTAGGCCCCGGCATCGACGGGAGAGGAATTCGAGAGGCTCCCGAGCAACTCTCATGGCGACTGGCCTTTTCCGAGGCCACCAGAGCCTGTCCCTGAGGTTCCCGTCGTAAGTCGAGAGCACCTGTCGCAATACTCGAAAAAATCCAGGAGGTTCTCCCCTCCAGGCGAGATGAGGCCCATTTCCGCTGAGGCGTCCTTGAGGCTAATCATATCTAACCTCTGGAACTTCCAAAGGGTCCTTCATACCCTTGCTGCAACTCAAGAAGTTCCCTGACATACCCGTCTGCACTCGAGAGGAAGCACGAGAGTCCCGCCCACATCCAGAGGAGCCCCGTTTCCGCCTCCTAGCTCGAGAGGAGGGATCCTTTCCCCGGTGTTCGGGATAGAATTCCCCGGCATTCCCGTCGCAAGTCAAGAGAGGCGCTCTCCACAGGAAAGGCGAGAGGAACTCCAGGGTCGTGCCACATTCGCAGAGTCCCCAGATGTGTCAGTCCATTCCAGGGAAACCTGTTTTCCCTGCACTGCCTCGACTTTGAAGCGAGGATCGACTCACACCACGGTGGCACGTT
>NW_017210523.1:0-2511 GCF_001704415.2 Capra hircus
GGTCGTTCAACCATTCCCAGAGTCCCCAGATGTCTCAGTCCATTCCAGGAAACCTGTTTTACCTGCACTGCCTCGACTTTCAAGCAAGGATCGACTCATACCACGGTGGCACGTGGGACAGCCCCTGCGGGAAAGCCTCGTCGGAAAGCTTCGTGGGAAAGCCTCAAGGGAAAGCCACAGATCCCTTGATCCACGAGAAGGGAAGCGAGACACTGGCTGCTACAGCTCGGGAGGAAAGCGCACGTGCATGCCCCACTTGAGACGAGGACCGACTCCACTGGGGAGACTCCAGAAGTAGCCCAAGATCCTTGTCAGCACTGGAGAGGAATGCTCAGGTTCCGGCACGACTCCACCCAAGGTCTTAGGCCCATCATCGACGGAGAGGAATCCCGAGAGGCCCACGAGCAACTCGCACGGGGACTGGCCTTTCCTGAGGCCACCAGAGCGGGTCCCTGATGTCCCGTCGTAAGTCGAGAGCACCTGCCGCAACTCGAGAAAATCCAGGAGGTTCGCCCCTCCAGGCGAGATGAGGCCATTTCCGCTGAGGCGTCTCGAGGCTAATCACACCTAACTTCTGGAACTTCCAAAGGTTCCTTCACACCCTTGCTGCAACTCAAGAAGTTCCCCGACATACCCGTCTCCAGTCGTGAGGAAGGACGAGAGTCCTGCGTACATCCAGAGGACCTCCGTTTCCACCTCCTAGCTCTAGAGGAGGGATCCTTTCCCTGCGTGGTCGGGAAAGAATTCCCGGTGTTCCCGTCGCATCTCAAGAGGAGGCGCTCTCCACAGGAAAGGTGAGAGGACTCCAGGGTCGTGCCACCATTCCCAGAGTCCCCAGATGTCTCAGTCCATTCCAGGGAAACATGTTTTCCCTGCACTGCCTCGACTTTCAAGCGGAGCATCGACTCACACCACGGTGGCACGTGGGACAGCCTGTGGGAAAACTTCGTGGGAAAGCTTCCTGGGAAAGCCTCAAGGGAAAGCCACAGATCCCTTGATCCACGCGAAGGGAAGCGTGACACTGGCTGCTACAGCTCGGAGGAAAGCGAACGTGCATGCCCCACTCGAGACGAGGACTGACTCTCCTGGGGAGACTCCAGAAGTAACCCAAGATCCTTGCCAGCACTGGAGAGTAATGCTCAGGTTACGGCACCAACTCCACACAAGATCTTAGGCCCGGCATCGATGGGAGAGGAATCCCGAGAGGCCCCGTGCAACTCGCATGGGACTGGCCTTTCCTGAGGCCACCACAGCGGGTCCCTGAGGTCCAGGTCGTAAGTAGAGAGCACCTGCCGCAACTCGAGAAAATCCAGGAGGTTCTCCCCTCCAGGCGAGATGAGGCCCATTTCCGCTGAGGCGTTTCGAGGCTATTCACACCTGAACTCTGGAACTTCCAAAGGGTCCTTCACACCCTTGCTGCAACTCAGGAAGTTCCCCGACATACCCGTCTCCACTCGAGAGGAAGTACGAGAGTCTCGCCCACATTCAGAGGAGCCCAGTTTCCGCTCCTAGCTCGACAGGAGGATCCTTTCCCTGCGTGCTCGGGAAAGAAATCCCGGCGTTTCAGTCGCAACTCAAGAGGAGGTGCTCTTCACAGGAAAGGCGAGAGAAACTCCAGGGTCGTGCCACCATTTCCAGAGTCCCCCAAATATCTCAGTCCATTCCAGGGAAATCTGTTTTCCCTGCACTGCCTCCACTTTCAAGCCGAGGATCGAGTCACACCACGGTGGCACTTGGGAGAGCCCTGTGGGAAAGCCTGGAGGGAAAGCCACAGATTCCTTGATCCACGCGAAGGGAAGCGTGAAACTGCTGCTACAGCTCAGGAGGAAAGCGCACGTGCATGCCCCCAATCGAGAGGAGGACTGACTCCCCTGGGGAGACTCCAGAAGTACCCAAGATTCATGTCAGCACTGGAGAGGAATCCTCAGGTTCCGGCACCGACTCCACACAAGGTCTTAGGCCCCGACTTCGACGGAGAGGAATTCCGAGAGGAACCCGAGCAACTCCCATGGGGACTGGCCTTTCTCAGGCACCAGAGCGGGTCCCTGAGGCCCCGTCGTAAGTCGAGAGCACCTGCGCAACTCGAGAAAATCCAGGAGGTTCTCCCCTCCAGGCGAGATGAGGCCCATTTCCGCTGAGTCGTCTCGAGGGTATTCACACCTAAACTCTGGAACTTCCAAAGGGTCCTTCAGACCCTTGCTGCAACTCAAGAAGTTCCCCGACGTACCCGTCTCCACTCGAGAGGAAGTACGAGAGTCCCGCCCACATCCAGAGGAGCCCAGATTCCGCCTCCTAGCTCGAGAGGAGGATCCTTTCCCTGCGTGCTCGGGAAAGAATTCCCGGCGTTTCCGTCGGCAACTCAAGAGGAGGCGCTCTCCACAGGAAAGGCGAGAGAAACTCCAGGGTCGTGCCACCATTTCCAGAGTCCCCCAAATGTCTCAGTCCATTACAGGGAAACCTGTTTTCCCTGCACTGCCTCACTTTCAAGCCGAGGATCGACTCACACCACGG
>NW_017210524.1:0-2511 GCF_001704415.2 Capra hircus
GGAAGCGTGACACTGCTGCTAGAGCTGGGGAGGAAAGCGCACGTGCATGACCCCACTCGATACGAGGACTGACTCCCTTGGGGAGACTCAGAAGTACCCCAAGATGCATGTCAGCCCTGGAGAGGAATCCTCAGGTTCCGCAACCGACTCCACACAAGGTCTTAGGCCACGGCATCGATGGGAGAGGAATCCCGTGAGTCCCCCGAGCAACTCGCATGGGGACTGGTCTTTCCTGAGGGCCACCAGAGCGGGTCCCTGAGGTCCCCGTCGTAAGTCGAGAGCACATGCCGCAACTCGAGAAAATCCAGCAGGTTCTCCCCTCCAGGCGAGATGAGGGCCCGTTTCCGCTGAGGCATCTCGAGGCTAATCACACCTAACATCTGGAACTTACAAAGGGTCTTTCACACCCTTGCTGCAACTGAAGAAGTTTTCCGACATACCCGTCTCCACTCGAGAGGAATCACGAGAGTCACGCCCTCATCCAGAGGAGCCGTTTCCGCCTCTAGCTAGATTAGGAGGGATCCTTCCCCTGCGTGTCGGGAAAGAATTCCCGGCGTTTCCGTCGCATCCCAAGAGGAGGCGCTCTCCACAGGAAAGGCGAGAGGAACTCCAGGGTCATGCCACCATTCCCAGAGCCCCCAGATGTCTCAGTCCATTCCAGGGAAACCTGTTTTTCCCTGCCACTGCCTCGAATTTCAAGCCGAGGATCGACTCACACCACGGTGGCACGTGGGACAGCCCTGTGGGAAGCCTCCTGGGCAAGCCTCGAGGGAAAGACACAGATCCCTTGATCCACGTGAAGGGAAGCGTGACACAGCTGCTACAGCCCGAGAGGAAATCGCACGTGCATGCCCCAATTCGAGACGATGACTGACTCCCCTGGGATACTCCAGAAGTACCCCAAATCCATGTCAGCATTGGAGAGGAATCCTCAGGTTCTGGCACCGACTCCAAACAAGGTCTTAGGTCCGGCATCAACGGGAGAGGAATACCGAGAGGCACCCGAACAACTCGTATGGGGACTGGCCTTTCCTGAGGCCACCAGAGCGGGTCCCTGAGGTCCCCGACGTAAGTCAAGAAGCACCTGCCGCAACTCGAGAAAATCCAGGAGGTTCTCCCCTCCAGGCGAGATGAGGCCCATTTCCGCTGAGGCGCATCTCGAGGCTAATCACACCTACCTCTGGAATTTCAAAGGCGTCCTTCACACCCTTGCTGCAACTCAAGAAGTTCCGCGACATACCCGTCTCCACTCGAGAGGAAGCACGAGAGTCCCGCCCTCATCCAGAGGAGCCGCTGTTTCCGCCTCCTAGCTCGAGAGGAGGGATCTTTCCCTGCGCGTGGTCGGGAAAAGAATTCCGGCGTTCCCGTCGCATCTCAAGAGGAGGCGCTCTCCACAGGAAAGGCGAGAGGAACTCTAGGGTCGTGCCACCATTCCCAGAGTCCCCCAGATGTCTCAGTCCATTTAGGAAACCTGTTTTTCCTGCACTGCCTCGACTTTCAAGCCGAGGATCGACTCACACCACGGTGGCACGTGGGACAGCCCTGTGGAAAGCTTCGTGGGAAAGCCACAGATCCTTGACCCACTCGACGGGAAGCGTGACACTGCTGCTAGAGCTGGGAGGAAAGCGCACGTGCATGCCCCACTCGAGAGGAGGACTGACTCCCCAGGGGAGACTCAGGAAGTACCGCAAGATCCATGTCAGCACTGGAGAGGAATCCTCAGGTTCCGCACCGACTCCACACAAGGTCTTAGGCCCCGGCATCGACAGGAGAGGAATCTCGAGAGGCCCCGAGCAACTCGCTTGGGGACTGGCCTTTCCTGAGGCCACCAGAGCGTGTCCCTGAGGTCCCGTCGTAAGTCGAGAGAACTGCCGCAACTCGAGAAAATCCAGGAGGTTCTCCCCTCCAGGCGAGATGAGGCCCATTTCCGCTGAGGCTTCTCGAGGCTAATCACACCTAACCTCTGGAACTTCCAAAGGTCCTTCACACCCTTGCTGCAACTCAAGAAGTTCCCCGACATACCCGTCTCCACTCGAGAGGAAGCACGAGAGTCCCGCCCACATCCATAGGAGCCCCGTTTCCGCCTCCTAGCGCGAGAGAAGGGATCCTTTCCCTGCCTGTTCTGGAAAGAATTCCTGGCGTTCCGTGACATCTCAAAATGAGGTGCTCTCCACAGGAAAGGCCAGAGGAACTCCAGGGTCGTGCCACCATTTACTAGAGTCCCCCAGATGTCTCCGTCCATTCCAGGGACACCTGTTTTCCCTGCACTGCCTCGACTTTCAAGCCGAGGATCGACTCACTGCACGGTGACACGTGGACAGCCCTGTGGGAAAGCCTCTAGGGAAAGCCACAGATCCCTTGATCCACTCGTCGGAAGCGTGACACGGCTGCTAGAGCTGGGGAGGAATGCGCACGTGTGCATGCCCCCACCGAGACGTGGAACTGACTCCCCTGGGGAGACTCCAGAATTACCCCAAGATCCATGCTAGCCCTGGAGAGGAATCCTCAGGT
>NW_017210525.1:0-2510 GCF_001704415.2 Capra hircus
ATGCTATTCCACGTAATCCAAGTTATTCAGCCTCTTTTTCTCCAATAATCTTCCTACTACACAATCCATTTCTAATCTCTTTATATCTGGGATTAAATATGTATATTTCCAAAGACGACGACTACGTCCCCACCTTCGAATCACGCTGGATCCCCGGGGCTGGACACGGGACTTTCCCTGCTTGGTCGGGAAAGTATTCCCGGCGTTCCCACCGCATCTCAAGAAGAGGCGCTCTCCACAGGAAAGGCGAAGGAACTCCCAGGGTCGTGCCACAATTCCAAGAGTCCCCCAGATGTCTCAGTCCCATTCCAGAGGAACCTGTTTTCCCTGCACTGCCTTGATTTTCACGCCGAGGATCGACTGGCACCATGGTGGCACGTGGGACAGTGATGTGGGAAAGCCTCGTGGAAAGCCTCGAGGGAAAGCCCCATGAGAAATACCTCGAGGGAAAGACATAAGATCTCTTGATCCACGCGACGGGCAGCGTGACACTGC
Source organism: Capra hircus (assembly GCF_001704415.2). NCBI lineage: Eukaryota > Metazoa > Chordata > Mammalia > Artiodactyla > Bovidae > Capra > Capra hircus. The sequence goes on from NW_017210525.1 coordinate 496, forward strand.
TACTGCAGCTCAGGAGGTAAGCGTTCCTGCATGATCCCGCTGAGAAGAGGACTGACACCCCTGGGGGACTCAAGAAGTACCCCAAGAACCATGTCACCACGGGAGAGAAATCCTCAGGTACCGGCCTCGACTTCACACAAGGTCTTAGGCCCCACCATCGACGGGAGAGGAATCCTGAGAGGCCCCGTAGCACTCGGATGGGAACTGGCCTTTCCTGACGCCACCAGAGCGGGTCCCTGAGGTCCCAGCGTACGTTGAGAACACCTGCCACAATTCGAGAAAATCCAGGAGGTTCCCCCCTCCAGGCAAGATGAGGCCAATTTCCGCTGAGGCACTCGAGGCTAATCACACCTAAACTCTGGAAATTCCAAAGGTTCCTTCACAACCTTGCTGAAACTCAAGAAGTTCCCCCGACATACCGTCTCCACTCCAGAGGAAGCACGAGGGTCCCGCCACATCCAGAGGAGCCCCGTTTCTGCCTCGGACCTCGAGATGACGGATCCTTTCCCTGCTTGGTCGGGAAAGAATTCCCGGCGTTCCCGTCCCATCTCAAGAGGAGGCGCTCTCCACAGGAAAGGCGAGCGGAACTCCAGGGTCGTACCACCATTCCAAGAGTCCCCAGATGTCACAGTCCATTCCAGAGGAACCTGTTTTCCTGCACTGCCTCGACTCAAGCCGAGGATCGACTCACACCATGATGGCAGGTGGGACAGCCCTGTGGGAAAGACTCTTGGGAAAGCCTTGAAGGAAAGACTTGAGTGAAAGCTACAGATCCCTTGATCCACGCAAAGGGAAGCGTGACACTGCTGCGCCAGCTAGGGAGGAAAGCGCACGTGCATGCCCCCACTCGAGACGAGGCCTGACTCCCCTGGGGAGACTCCAGAAGTACCCCAAGATCCATGTCAGCACTGGAGAGGATCCTCAGGTTCCGGCACCGACTCCACACAAGGTATAAGGCGCCAGCATCGACGGGAGAGGAATTCCGAGATGCCCCCAAAACAACTCGCATGGGGACTGGCCTTTCCTGAGGAAACCAGAGCGGGTCCCTGAGGTCCCCATCGTAAGTCGAGAGCACCTGCCGCAACTCGAAAAAATCCAGGAGGTTCTCCCCTCCAGGCGAGATGAGGCCCATTTCCGCGAGGGGGCTCGAGGCTAATCACATCTAACATTTGGAACTTCCAAAGGGTCCTTCACACCCTTGCTGCAACTCAAGAAGTTCCGCGACATACCCGTCTCCACTCGAGAGGAAGCACGAGAGTCCCGCCCACATCCAGAGGAGCCCCGATTACGCATCCTAGCTCGAGAGGAGGGATCCTTTCCTGCGTGTTCGGGAAAGAATTCCCGGCGTTCCCGTCGCATCTCAAGAGGAGGCGATCTCCACAGGAAAGGCGAGAGGTACTCCAGGGTCGTGCCACCATTCCAGAGTCCCCCAGATGTCTCAGTCCATTCCAGGGACACCTGTTTTCCCTGCTCTGCCTCCACTTTCACGCCGAGGATCGACTCCACACCACGGTGGCACGTGGGACAGACCTGTGGGAAAGGCACGTGGGAAATTCTCATGGGGAATGCCTCGAGGGAAAGCCACAGATCCCTTGATCCATCTGAAGGGAAGCGTGACACTGCTGCTACAGCTCGGGAGGAAAGCGCACGTGCATGCCCCCACTCGAGAACGAGGACTGACTCCTTGGGGGAGACTGCAGAAGTACCCCAAGATCCATGTCAGCACTGGAGAGGAATCCTCAGGTTCCGGCACCGACTCCACACAAGGTCTTAGGTCCCGGCATCGAGGGAGAGGAATCCAGAGGCCCCGAGCAACTCGCATGGGGACTGGCCTTTCCTGAGGCCCACCAGAGAGGGTCCCTGAGTCCCCGTCCGTTCATAAGTCGAGAGCACCTGCTGCAATTCGAGGAAATCCAGGAGGTTCTCCCTCCAGGCAAGAATGAGGCCCATTTCCGCTGAGGCGTCTCGAGGCTAATCACACCTAACCTCTGGAACTTCCAAAGGGTCCTTCACAC
>NW_017210526.1:0-17773 GCF_001704415.2 Capra hircus
CAGCCTCAAGAAAGGCGCCAGTGCCTCCTGCTGCCTGCTCCTTCCTGGAGAGGCAGCCTAAAAGCAAGGCAAGTCTGGGCAAGGCTAGCCCCCGGCAGAGCAGCCTCGCGCCAGGAACTCTGCCAGATCGGGGCTCTGAGCAGAGCTAGAGCTCTGCCGTACTGGAGGCGCACTTAGCTCCGTGCAAGCAGGGCTTTCCGCTTGACGGGGCTGGGCTGCCTCCTCTTCCCCCGAGGAGGCTCGCTTCCCTGCTGGCTGTGCACTCGCCTATCAGGCGGGGGCGCAGGGCTCCTCCAGCAGGTCTTGCCTCAGGGGCTGCTTCCCCTGAGTTGGGGCTGTGGGCAGGAACCCAGACACGCAGGATCAGGCCCCAACACCTGCACATGTCTCTGCTGGGGAGGAGAGTGGCGGGGAACCTACGTCTGTCACACACTTTCTAGGGCACCCATGGAGTCAGCCTCTGGTGTTCGGGGCTGCAAAACCCAGCCAGGGGCCCTTGGAACCTGGTGCTCTCCGTGTGGCGCTGAGTCTGGGCGGCCAAGCAACCGCTGAAGGAGCCCTGCTGTTGCCTTTCGATCCCTCCTACAGAACTCTCACTTCTGGAGCCCTTGGTAGTGTGCAACCCACCAGCCCCTGAGCCCTCCTCAAGGACGCTTGGGACCTAAGTGCAAAGGCAAGGCAGGGGAAGAGCTGAAGCCAGGAAGGCGCCAGTGGCGTCTCCCAGCCTCACACAGCCTGCTCCTTCCTAGGGAGGGAGCCTAAAAGCAAGGTAAGTCTGGGCAAGGCTCGCCCATGGCAGAGCAGCCTCGCGACGGGAACTCTGCCAGATCGGGGCTCTGAGCAGAGCCAGAGCTCTGCCGTACTGGAGGCGCACCTAGCTCCCTGCAAGGAGGGCTTTCAAACCCAAACAATGAACCACATACCCCAAACCCCGAACCACATACCCAAACATGGTACCCGAACCCCAAACCCCATATCCTGAATCTGAACCCCTATCCCAACCGCAAACCCAAACCCTGAACAGGGAACTCCAAACCCCTTACCCGAACTCAAAACCCCTAACCCAATCCCCAAACTCCGAACCCCAAACACCTAACCCGTACCGTGAACCCCTAACCCTAACCCAAACCCCTAACCCGAGCCCTAAACCCCAAACCCAAACCCCGACCCTCAAGCCCCGAACCGCAAATCCTGAAACACGTAGCCCAAACCCCGAATCCATAACTCCGAACCCCAATCCAGAACCCAACCCCGAACCCCAAACCACTAGCCCGAACCCCAAACCCAAACCCAAACCGCACACCCTAAACCGAACCCCAAACCCTGAACCCAAACCCCTAACCTGTACCCCACCCCACACCCGAACCCGAACCCCAAACCCCTAACCCGAATCGCAAACCCCTAACCTGAACCCCAAATCCCAAACCCCAATCCCAAACCGCAAACACCAAAACCGAACCCTAAACCCCGAAACCCCAACCCCCAAACCCAAACTCCAAACTGCTAACCCGAACCCCAAACCCCAAACCCCTAACCGGAACCCCAAACCTCAAATCCAAAACCGCACACCCCAAACCTCTAAGCCGAACCCCGAACTGCCAACCCCTAATTCCTAACCCGAACAGCAAAACTCGAAACTGCACCTCACACCCCCAACCCCAAACCATGAACCCAATCCCCTGAACCCAAACCCCAAACCTCAAATCTCGACCCCCGAACCACAAACCTCACATACTCAACCCCTAATCGGAACCTCAAACCCGAATCCCCAAACCCCAAACCCAAATCCTAAACCCCTAATCCCTAACCCAAACCGTCAACCCAGAAACCGAACCCCTAATCCCCAACCCCCAACCCTCAACCCAAACCCCAAACCCATAACTGGAACCCAAACCGCGAACCCCTCACCCAAATCCCAAACTCCAAACCCAAACCCCTAAGCCTTAACCTAAACTGCCAACCCTAACCCGAACCGAGAATCCCTACCCCGAACCCCAAACCCCAAATCCTAACCGCGAACCCCTAACCCAAACCCCCAAATAACCGAATCCCAAACCCCAACCGTGAACCTCAAACCTAACCCTAACCTCAAACCCCAAACCCCAACTGCGAACCTCTAAACCAATCCGAGAACCCCTAACCTGATCCCAAACCCCAAACCCAAGCCCCAAACTCAAACCGCGAGCCCCAAACCCAAACCCTTAACCCGATCCTCAAAAACCCAACTGCAAACCCCTAATCTGAACCGAGAACCCATAACCTGATCCCAAACCCCAAACCCCTAAGCTGAACCTTGAACCCCTAATCGGAACCCCAAACCCCAAACGAGAACCGCGAACCCGGAACCAAACCCTGAACTCCAAACCCCAAACCCGAACCCTGAACCCTAACCCGAACCCGAATCCAAACCCTAAGAAGGGAGGGGATTCCCGTAACCCGAACTCTGAACCTGAACCCTAACAAGTTGAGGGGATGCCGGCACCCTAACCCTAACCCTAACCCTAACAATAAAACTCTAAAAGAAAAAGAAACTTTTCTGGCCTAAGCCCCGCCCCTTGCGGTCCCCCATCCGCTCAAAGCAAAAAAGGCAAGCCCGGACTGGAACTTCTGACCCACAAAGCCAGATTGCATGTTTACTCGGCCGTCAGCCTAACCGCTATGCTAACAAAGCCCCCCGGGTTTCATGCTGCTCCCAGGCACTCTTCAAGCCTCGGCCCGCCAGGGCAGGCTAATAAAGAACTATGGGCCCCATTAGCGCTCACTTTAAGCCCTAACCGTAACCTGAACCCTGACCCTGACCTGAACCCTAACCCAAACCCGAACTCTAAGAAGAGGGGGGTTCCCCGAATTCTAACCCTAACCCGAACCCCCCGAACCCGAGCGAGTTGGGGGGTTGCCCGAACCCTAACCCTAAGCTTCACAATAAACCTCTAAAATCAAAAGAAACTTTTCTGGTCTAAGCCCCGCCTCTTGTGGTCCCCCGCCCCCTAAAAGGGAAAGAGTTAAACCCGGGACTTGAACTCCTGACCTACAGACCCTAGTCTGCCTGACTTACCAGCCTGCCTAACCGCTATGCTACAGAGGCTTGCTGTTTCAGGCAGCGCTCCCGGGCCCTCTTCAAGCCTCTGCGCGCCAGGGTCTGGCTCTATAGAATATCATGGCTGTCCTAGGTCATCTTTGCTTCTTATCCCTAAATCATAGACAGATGAGCTGAGAAAAAGCTTGGGTTGTCTCGGTGGGGTGGATCTGCTTGTCCTTGTGTTTCCCCTGGAGGCAGTCGCGGTCCCGCGGGCCTGGCCTGGCAGGGGGCGTGGGGGCGGGGCGCACCGTGCGCGCCTCGGGGGCGGGGCGAGCCTGGGCGGCTGGTCAGGGGCGCGGCTCACGGGAGCGGGTCTGGGGCGGGGTGAACATGGCGGCGCCTCGGGGCCAGGGGTCCCCAGTTGTGCTCTCAGGGCTCGCCATTGCAGCTGGGACTGCTCGTTTCGTGGGCTCCTGGGTCCCCGTCGATTGGCATCCAGCGAGCAGAGCGCAGGGCTGTGGACCACAGGTAAGGGAACTCGGACTCGGCGGAGCAGGGAACCATGTCTTCTGCCCTTTGTTTGCAGTCTCGGAGCCGACTGAAATGGCGATCGCAGAAAAGCCTCGCCTTTGGGGCCGAGGGTTTTACCGCTTCACCCCTTTGCATACAGCTCAGACCCGCGCGCTTTTCCCAAGCAGCCGAGTGTATTGCTTCCTACAGGCCTGGAGAGGATAACAGGCAGGAAGGCCAGGGGTCTCCAGACAGAGAAAATAAACTGCAAGTGTCAGACGTTTTTTTCTCTCTCTTAAGAGGCAGGAGGAGACCAAAGAGGGCTGCGGTTTTTTTTCTCCATCTTGATACAAATGTAAAAGAAAGGTTTCTCTGAAAATTCTGTGTTGCCATGACAACTCCTGGCTCCACCTGAATTTAACTTTTCTCAAACTTGAACTAAGCAATGCATTGTTCTTATGGAAATGTTTGTCTTAAGGTATGTTAATGGTCTTCAGGTCAGTTCCCCCTAAGGGCTCAGAAACGACTCGACAAACCGGTTTGTCTTTACTCATACCTGTTCTCTTAACCTCTGTGAATGAAAACTATATATTTGCTGGAAATCTGCCTTTTCTTCAAGATTCATGTCCATCATTTTCTGGCCTGGGATGACTCATCTGCTGCCAATGTGATCTCAATGCATGCTGTGGGTGAGGGCCTGGTGCCATTCTCTGAGACATTGTCTTTCTTTCCTTAGCAGACTGCTAGTGGCTGTATAACATCTGGCTAAAGGACTAGCAGGGGGTACTCTTTCTTCCCCCTTTGACATGTCTACGTCAGCAGCTCTCTCGATCTCTTTTTCTACTTGAATCAAACTTTTTCACAGAAAACCTCTGAAGCCATCAAGGCTTCGTCACTTGCCCTGGATTGAATTCTCCTCTGGAGGCCAAGAATGCTGGCATCTTTTGTGGTTTAGCAGCCACCTTTCAGCCTTTTGTAATTCATATTGAATCTTCATTTCAGATGCAGATGCATTCCAGCGGTATTGCCAACTGAAGTCTTGTCATCGCTAATGGAGTCTCTGTCCATGGCTTGAGGGTATTTTTCAGCAATCATGTATCATTTCCAGTGTGCCAGTCTTTCATCCTCATTCCATCCATAGCAAAGTCTTTTATTAATGTTGACGTGATTGAAGGGGAATTGTTTGTTTCAATTCCCTTTCAGATTGTTATTTGCTGGTGTATACAGATAACACTGTGTCGTCATTCATTGTATCCGTTTGGACAGCTTGATAGTTGTCTTTAGTTCTTTAATTTCTCATAATTGAAGATGACCCTGGCTCATATATTTACAGTCGCACCCCTAGTCTCAGTCATTTCTTCAAGAACTGTCCTTTTTTAACATGACATCTATTTTTGACTGTGCTGGGTCTTTATTGCTCCTTTGTCTAGTTTTAGTGAGCAGAGGCTACTTCTAGTTGCTGTGCCATGGCTTCTCATTGCAGTGCTTTCTCTGTGTGCAGAACTTGGGCTCTGGAGCATGCAAACGTCAAGAGTTGTTCAAGGGCTTCATTGCCCCTGGGCGTGGTGGAATCTTCTAACACAGGAATTGAACCCGTGTTCCCTGCATCGGTAGGCAGCTTCTTTACCACCAGGCCATCGGAGATGTTTCCTGTTCCCTTTTATTAGAGAAGGATATTTAAAACATACATGTAGGAGCTCAATATGCTCAGCTGACAAACATGGAGATATATCTCCATGTATTCCAGCTCACCTTTGAAGCATATTCAGTTAAAGGTAATTGTGATGATGTCTCCAACCTGATCCACCACGACATGGACATTGTAACGTTTCCTTTTGTTTATCTGGAACTTTGCCTTCCAATGGTAAGATACTGGCTTCCACCGCTTGTCATACACAGAATTCAGTGGCTTGTCCCACGTGGTTACTGAAAAAAAAAAAACTGTCAGATTGTCTTTCAAAGGGGCTCTGCGTGCATCGCACCAGTATCTTGAGTATGTTTTTGTATGATAGTTTACTATGAGTATACCCTCAGTGGCCAGGTGTCTATTTCAGTCGTTACGCAATTATGAAGTGGGCTTGTTTGCTTAGTGTTCTTGGACAATTCGAGTACAGTTTCTTTGTCAGATGTGCATTTTTTTAGGAAAAGAGTTGTATTGATTGTTGCTGTGTTGCATCTTTGTGTGTGGGCTTTTCTCTAGTTTTGGTGAGCATGGGCCATAACGAGTGTTTGCAGGCTTCTCACTGCAGTGTGTCCTCTTGTTGAGGGGCACAGGCTCACGGGCTTCAGTGGCTGCGGGCATGTGAACTCGGCATCGTGGGCTTCCAAGGATCTAGAGCACAGGCTCGGCAGTTGTGGCACACGGCTCCATAGGATGTGGCATCTTCCCATCCTAGGGATCGCACATGCATCTCCAGCACTGGCAGGTGGATTCTTGACTATGGAACCACCAGGGCATATTTGAGATCTAGTTTTCCACACACGTATCTAGTGAAAGAGCCAGGATCAAGAGCATGGCAGCTGGGAATCCTCAGCCACAGCTCTGGTGTGCTATCCAAAGCTCTGGGCTTTTGGGGAGCACTCAGCTTCCCTGGGACTGTTTCCTCCCGTCAGAAATGCCCTGCTTTTGGACTGTAGCCCACCAGCTCCTCTGTCCCTAGGATTTCTGAGACCAGAGTACTGCAGGTGGTGCCATTTCCTTCTCTGCTGCTGCTGCCACGTCGCTTCAGTCGTGCCTGACTTCTGCGCGACGCCCATAGACAGCAGCCTACCAGGCTCCTCTGTCCCTGGGATTCTCCAGGCAAGAACACTGGAGTGGGTTGCCATGTCCTCCTCCAGTACATGAAAGTGAAAAGTGAAAGTGAAGCTCACTCAGTGAAGTCGTGTCCGACTCTTAGTGACCCCGGGTTGCAGCCTACAGGCTCCTCTGTCCGTGGGATTCTCCAGGCAATGTACTGGAGCGGGCTGCCATTGCCTTGTCTGATTTCCTTCTCTGCAAGATAGCGTTTGAAGCTCTTTTCTCCTGGATATTGCTTTTGATGAAGGAAGGGGTTCCTTCCAGGGCTTGAGAAGTGAGTTCTTGTCTGACACTGGGCAATGAGTTGTCTGAGGAGAGAGTGCTGTCCAAGCGAGAGGCTTCATTGGGAAAGGGCTGCCGGGGTGGAGGGCAGGAGGGTGAGGGAAAGAGAGAAACCATCTGTCACGTGGCTCGCACTCTCAGGTTTTATGGTCATCGGGTTCATTTCTGGTTTGTCTCTTGCCAGGCATTCTGAATTGGGATCCTTCTTGGGGCACACGCATCACTCAAGCCGAGATGGATTTCCAGCGAAGTGCATCCTGGGAGGTTGGTAGGACCTCTGAACTGGAGCCTCCCATCTCCTGACCTCTCCAGAATTCTGGTTGGTGGTAGCTTGTTCGTTCCTTGTTCCTTCCCAGGACCTCCTGTTGTGAGATGACTCCTGCAAGTGTTTTCTTTTCTCTGTTGCTGGCCAGGGTGGGTGGTCCGTGGTTCATTTAGCAGTTTCTTTTTGGTTCTCTCGAGTAAGGTCCTCCACAGGGTAAATGTATGAAATGATAAAAGGCAATGTGTTAACTCATTTGTATTCATAATTGGGTAAGTTGGCTTGTTTTGTGTATGTTAGACCTGATCACCAGACCGAAGGTCATGTAGAACGTTTGTAGTTTTCTAAAATTTCAATAGTTTTTAAAATGGAGTTACCTTGTTGCAAAGTTTGTGTGTATGTTCATATTTTTTTAAACAGTTATTCTTTTTAGTTGATTGATCATTGCTTTACAATATTGGTTTGATTTGTCATACATCCACATGAATTGACCATAGGTGTACCTATGTCCTCTTGCTCTGGAATCTCCCTCCACCTCGCACGCATTCCCACCTCTCTAGGTTACTACTGAGCCCCAGTTTGAGTTCCCTGAATCATACAGCAAATTCCCATTGGTTGTCTATTTACAAAGGTTGGTGTACCTGCATCCATGCTGCTCTCTCATTCATCTCACCTCTCCCTCTTGTTCCCCACCCTCATCTGGAAGTCTGTTCTCTATGTCTGCACCTCCATTGCTGCTCTGTGAACAGACTCGTCAGTACCATCCTTCTAGATTCCATGTTTTTCTCTCTTTGACTGACTTCCCTCCCCTTTATTAGACAAACTCACAGTGTTCCTTTTATGGCTGCATTCCATACAGGCTCTGATTGTTCCTTAGCCATGTTTTGCGGAGGGTCATGGAGCTATTCTGCTCATTTCAGTTTGGGCTTCCAGTCTGAGTGCTCGCAGCACGAGCTGCTTCTGGTGAGCCCTCTGAGGTCTGTGAGCGCCGGGCTGCCCGCTCTTCTCCTGTGGCCCGCAGGGCGGCGCCAAAGCCCCCTCTGACCCGCGGGCGCAGGACGCTTTGCCTTTAGGCTCTGCCCCGTGAGCAGCTGGCGGGAGCTTTGTCTCCTCAAGGACCATCAGGGCTCAGGCTTCTGGATAACAGGGCTGCATCCAGGCTGAGAGGAGCAGGGTTGCCTCAGTGCCCCACCAGCAGGGAGGCGCTGCAAGAGCGAAAAATGAGGACGGAGTAGACGTTTCCTGTGTCCAGCTGAGGGCTGACTGGAGGCCATCTCGAGGACTCAGGGGGAAAGAGCTCCGTGTGCAAAGCGGTGGGTTTTCAGTTCGATTTGCGTTAGATGATGTAGAGGATGAACACTGATGTCTTCCGTGAGGTGGCCGTTTTCCTGTCCTGTTTCTTGAGAAGACTGTCCTTTCCTCTTGCTCGTTCCTGGTTTGATTTTCAGGAACTGACCATGTACATGTGGGTTCGTTTCTGGGCTCTCTATTCTCTTCCTGGAGTCCATGTGTCTGTGTTCCTGCCAGTTCCTCACTGTGGTGGTCACTACAGCTCCGTGATGTAGTTTGAAGAGGGTTAGGAAGATGCCTCCAGCTGTGTTCCTCTTCTCAGAGTCTTTTTGGCCGTTTAAGGTCTGGTCAACAGTAGCAGTCTAATATGAGGAATATTTCTATTTCTGTGAAAAATGCATTGAATGTTATTTTGTGATTGCAGTCCGTGTATTTGTTGATGACTTTGGTTGGAATGGACCTTTTAATTCCTCATTGTTCCAGTGCATGAGCGTGGAATAGTTTTCTGTGTATTTGTGTTTTCTTTGGTTTCTTTATCAGTGCTTTCTAGTTTTCTGACTACTGTCTTTTATGTTCTTGATTAAGTTTGTTGCTAGATGTTTTATTTAAGTGGAGTTTCTTATTTTTTTTTCTGATTGTTATGAGTGTCTAGAAATGCAAGTGATTTTTGGACTGTAAATGGTAGTCTATTATATGATTGTAAATTGATCCAAATGATTCAGCTTTACTGAAAGTAGTCTAACAAACATTTTGTGAAGTGATGTGAACGTTTATCTGTAACATCTGTTTCTCCTGCAGTAGGTCATCCAGAGGACCCAAGACATGGTGGTTACTAAGAGACTTCCCACAGTACTTCTTCATTCCACGTGGACTCCTTCAAGCAGTGAGCATCGCAGCTTCCTTGAACTTCGTCTGGGTAAGTCTTGGCCTGTATCAGAAAGCTTCCTGCCTGTCTACTCTAAATTTCTTTTGTGGTATTGACATGGTTGTTTTGAAACCTAGTATACTTTCAGTCATTTAAAATGTACAGAAAATGCCTAGCAATGGAACAAGTGCTAGCATTTGCCACATCATCTAAAGACTCTATGTGTTTTATGCAAATGGGTACCTTCTGCAGAACCAGCACATAATCTCCAAAATCAGGAAATCATATGGTATCTACGTTATAATGTAATCCACCGCCCCACTTCACTTTGCAATGTTCAAGTGTATGAATATATCTTTTGTTTCCATCTTCATCCTTTTTCTTTATTTAGAGTGTTACTGAGATTTTCAGTTATTTGGACAAACTTGATGGATTGAAAGCAGACATGGTGAATAAGGGTTCTGGGTGGCCTTTTCTATGTGGATTTTTTTTTCACTGAAGATGGTTTGAATATTTATTCGTGTTGTAACATGTATGAATCCTGCATTCTTTCTCCCCCATAGTAATGAAAAATCAATACTATGCCATTTACCATTTAGATATTTGTAAGCATTACAGTGTTGTAGCAGACAACCTTTTCTTGTTTTGCAAACCAGTTTAATAATGTGCACCTTGTGCGTGCTTTGGACAAACTCAGGAAACTGAGTCAGTGACTGAAATGGCCCAAGATATCACCTTAGATTCCATCTTCATTGAAAACAAAAACAGGCACTTCCTGGTGGTCCAGTGGCTGAGACTGGACACTCCCAAAGAAGGAGCCCAGGTTCATTTCCTGATCCAAGAACTAGATCTCCCATGCCACAACAGAGAATTTGCATGCTGTAGCTAAATATCTGGCTTGCCTCAATGAAGGTTGACCTGGCGCAGCCAAATGAAAACAGAAACAAATATTTAAAAAAATACAACAAAGGAAAGGAAGGGTATGGTGGCTGTGCAGATTTACGGCTTAGCTTTCCCTATCGATAGAAAAGAAAAAAGAGTTTCAAAAGACTGTGTCTCATCCTTCTATCTGGCATTATAGAGAGGATTCCTTTGAAATGAGATTTCTCTGGTAAATGTGACTCACAGAAGAGCTGTCTTGAACTTGGGTTTCAGAGATGATCATGTGTCCTCTAAAAAAAATAAAGTTAATTGGGTCCAACTAATCCTCATGCTGAGGTGGTATATTTTGTGGTAGCATTTGCTCCCCTTCACTTTGCATGTATCCCATTTGTTTACACTGTCATCTACTGAAGACATCCTGATATTTGAAAGTTTGTAGTGATTACAAGTCGAGCTGTTGTATATAATCATGCGATCCTTTTTTGTCTGGACATGTTTTCAAAGCTGTTTAGTAAGTGCTGGACATGAAGGATTCAGGTCACAGGTGAGCCTTGTTTAGCTGTGGAAAAATCCAGCTATGTTTCTCTGTGGCTTGTGGGATCTTCTGGGTAAGGGATCGAACTAGAGTGTCTTGCATTGTCAGGCAGATTCTTTACCACTGAGCCACCGGAGAAGCTGTGCCCTACCCCCTTTTCTTGAGTTGACTGGATCTAATAGGTGTGCAGTGCTACCTCACTGTTATTTTAGTTTGTCATTTCCAATGCTATGTGGTTTTGAGTCTTTTTGATAGGCTTATTTACTATCTTTATATTTTTGTAGGCCAGGTGTTTAGGTGTATACATATTTTATGAGATTGTTCTAGATTTTTTGGTATATTTGGAGAACAATCCTTTATCAGATATCTATTTTATAAATCTAGTTTCCTGTGGCTTGTGTTTAAGTTTTGTGAATAAGGTTTTTCACCGTTTCAATTTCTAATTTTTTAAAGTTGATGTTATATTGTGTTTCTATCCTTTTTTGGATAGCCTTTAGTGTGTTGTTGTTGTTGTTAAATTTTATAAGCAGAAAGTGAGGTACCGTAGATACAGTTTTAAGCTAAGCTGAGGTGCCACAGATACAGTTTTGCCTTTTGTCTGTTGAGAAGTTTGAGTGAGTTTGTGTGTACACTGTAACATTATGTCTACATTCATTTGACTGGATATAGCTTCCAGTTATTTGTCTAATTGGTTTTGGAGATATGATGGGAAGTCAGTTTTTCCAAGGGAAACTGAGGTCCATGAAACATGAACTCTTTTCGATCGGTCGGAATCACTTTCTGCTATTTCTGACAGATTTGACTTGTTTGGATATCTCATATGAGCGGAATCACAGAACGTTTGTCTTTTTTTGGTCTGGTTTATTTCACTTAATCTAATGACCATAAGGTTGTCCACATTGTCGCATTGTCAGAATTACTGACTTTGAAGGGCCGAATCAGATTCCATTGTGTGTATACCACAGTTTGTTTATGGAATTGGCTGCCATGGACACTTCGATTGCTTCTGTTTGTTTGCCAGTGTGAATCATGCTGTTGTGAGTATGACGGAAGGAGTATCCATTTTTTTCAGCCCCCTTTCCCAATCCTTTTGGGTACATAGCATGAATTGGAATCGAACTATGTATTTCTTCCACGTGTTCGTTTTGGAGTCATTTGTGTAATGTCTTGCAGAGTGGCAGCACCATTTAATGTACTTTTTTGTATGGTGGAATACCGTTCAAGCTTCTGAATATACCTTGCGTTGCATATTCAGTCTCCCACCAACGGACACTTGAATGAGTTCTACTTTGAGCTATTGTGAATGTCACTATGAATATTTGTGTACCAGTTTTTGTTTGAATTATTAACAAATACATTACCATATATAAAAGAAGCCACAAGGACCTACTGTACAGTTTAGGAAACTATTAAATATCTTATGATGATGTATAATGCAAGAGAATCTCCAAAGGAATATATGAAAAGCACATAATAACCATGATATTTATTGTGGCAACACTATGAGTTATCATAGCACTACTCAACGTGTATTTATACATGTCACTAAAATATTACATCTGTAAGGATATTATAAAAAATTATATAAAAACTCAAGAATTCAAACAGAGAATAAATAAACTTCCTGTCATTGCTCGTCATCATTTATACACTCATACTACCTGTAACACTCATTGTATAAGTGCTGGACTAGCAATTGACATTCTTGTAAACCAAGAGATTGTGAAGGTGTAAGGAAATATAGCTTATTGAATTCCTTAATGAAGGATTCTAGAACTCTATGTCCATGAAGTGAATGAAATTCCGTTTTAGTGAGCCACATTCTTACTAGAGTGATGAGCCTCCACCCACCCAACGTTAGTTCACAATGAAATCCTGCAGTCCTCTGGCCTCAATGTCTGCTTCCTGCTACCGAGAAAGAAAAGATGAGGAAGTCCTGACAAAACCGATGCTATTTTCTTTTTCTGATTTGTATTTTATCGCAGGGCCTGGCAAAAGAGGGCCCAACCTGTTTTTAGAGTTCCATCCCAAGGGTTCCTCCGGCATGTTCCTATGTTGACAAACTGCTGATTATTTTCAACAAAGGACAATGATCTGCACTTGACTATCTGTTGCTTGAGCTGGAATAGCAGGCATCCCTTGTAGTGCAGTCGTTCATGCGGAAGTAGACATCCCTGAAGCAATAGTATAAGAGGAACACATTTATCATGTAGACATCGCATCCCATGCATTTGTAATAATTTTTCAGTTATACCCATCATCATCGGAGGAACTGACTTGTCCCAGTAATAACGAGAGGACCCAGTAGAACGGTTCCTTGACTTATGAGTACTTCCTATGAGTACCTTATGAGTCCTTCTTCCAATGTTGTTTCTCCTAGTTTGGTCATGAACAGTAGAAGCTGATGGCAGTGGTCCTTGAAATGTATGTCGATTCCCAGGTGGCGCAGTTGATCAAGAAATACTCTGCCTACCAGTGCAGGAGGTGAAGTGATGTGGGTTTGATCCCTGGTTCAGGAAGATAACAATTCATACACATGTTCTTCTGCGAACCAGTTTGATACTCATGAGTTTTTTCTTCTGTATCCAGAAAAACAAATGCTGTCAAGGACACTGAAAGAACCCTGATTTCGAAAATCAGATCTGTATTGTGAACAATGCTTCGATATCCGTGAGTCGAAGCATAGTTTATGCCTATCCTTGTATTTCCCTCAGTGAAATATGTTGAGGAAACTCTTCATTCGTGTCTAGAGTCACGAAGAAGCTAAATAGCATTCATCCTTTACGTTGACAACTGTGAATCTAAATCTCCTGTGAATCCTATGTGACAACCACACATACCAACATGAGTTATCAGTATTATATCAATATTTTTAGTCCTATTGTATGTCAACTAAAAAATCAATATCTAATTGTACATGAAGTCAAGACATAAAGTCAGTGCAAATACAAAATGTTCCATCCTTTGAGAAAGGGAGAAAAACATCTCTGTGCTTAGCCTATCGCATTTTTATGGATTAGATCCTTAAGTAGTTTATTCACCACACCCTATGAATGATTCACAAGTCTTCAGAGAAGAAAGGGTCATTTCTCTAAACAATGAGTAGTTCAACTCTTCTCAAAGCAAAGTCATAAGTGAGTCTAATTTTGCGTGAGCCATGAAAACTCAGTGTTTTCATTATGCTTGTGCTTATGATGGGAGGAGGTCTGAGAAGGCGCTTCTGAAGGATTATTCATACCAGTCTTTCTCATATGTATGGAGTCTTTAAAGATCGAATCACCGAGGTGTTGCTTCTACACTTGTACTAGGCTGAGCAGCAACATTCCCTTTCTCCCTAAGTGCAGTAGACGTCTGTCTTCTGTCCTCTGGAGTATGTATTGCTTGAGCTCACCACAGCCTAGTAGATGGAAATCGTCAGGATATTCTGGAAACCCTTTGGATTTCAGTCTGCTCAGGAGTTACCACTGCTGCAAACCTCTGGATTTTACCACGCACTTTTAACAACCTCAGATGAAGGATACAAGTCAACACTCGTGACAGCCACGGGCTTCCATGGCCTATCCATGATTGTTGGCTTTGCTTTCATAATCATCCTGTTTCTTATACCAACTAAACTGTCACTGTATTTTTCATGACCATTTTATCTTTGACGGTTTTTAGATCTATTATGGATTTTCCTATATATCTTCACTCATCGGTGAGGGTCTTCTGTTAGTAGTAGTTACGAACAACTGACTTCCAGTCAGTTAGCTGTGGCAGAATAGAAAAAAGAATGACCCACTGTATATTATTCGTATTATGTATCAATATATTATTCGTTTTATTGTTTGCAGTCATCCCACTTCCAAGTTTCCGAAATAAACTTTCAGAAAAATCACATCCTTTTGAATGTCCGTTTGACTGAATAGGAGCACGGAAATGCTATTCCATAAAATTGTTTACAGTTTCCATTCCATTCCTCCTGTTTGATGTAGATATTGGCCTTTGGTTCTATCACTAGCTTTGCAAGTAAAAAAATTCATTAGAGCTCATATGGTAATTTTACTGTTGCAATAAGTTTAGCATAAATGAACACAGAAGAGGTTACAGTAGACCAAATATGAAAGTCAGTTGAAAAAAGAAAACATAGTGTTGAATGTTGGACAGTAGGAATATAGTTATGAAGTTCCTTTATTATTATTCTATCCTTCCCGTTTCTTTTGCAGGGGTGTTAATGTACAGATTCCAGTCCTATTGGCTGGAGTGAAGAATAGTATCATGATTCTTGAGAGCAACTCTACTAAGTCTTCACGCTCATGTCACTCAAGGTTTTTTTAATACCTATTATGTTAGTCGTGTTTGTAGTTTGTGAAGTCACATAAGTTGCATTCACTCAAGCAATAGTATCAAACAGCTATGGCATCAATTCTAGATGTGAATCGATATCGAATGTGAATCCATTTCACTGTGACAAGTGATTATTGCAGATATTCTATTCATGCCAGTAAGAAAGCTGTGCAGAAATAATATAATGTTTATGAAGAAAATAAGATTTGCTAATTTGTTGTATTATTCTCTTTCTTTTCAACAGATTGAATGACAACAGGCTCCACTTTTCATTCACTTGTATGACTATGAGCAGTTTGACCAAGTTGAAGAAGATGACTCGTTTGTAGTCTTCCTCATCAGCTCATTCCATCTACTGGCTTTCAAATCATTTAGTACAGAGCTCACCGTCTAGGTGTTCATCCAGTGTTTTGTTTGCTTATCATGCAGGATCATTTTCAAAGGAAAAGTATGTGTGTATGAGTTAGAGCTCTGATCCCAAGAGTCCATGTAGAAGCTTCCCCTGAGAAGTGTATCGTTTTTGCACCAATGCTACTGAAACGTGTGAATGTGGTATACCACGCATCCCAATAAGCGTCCAGAGCTTCACAGGCTGCTTCTTTGAAACGCCCAGTACTCATGACATTCCATTCATCTGAGGACTAAATATAGCCAACGTAGGCTGTGTTTGCCAAATAGACTTTGAAGTATTCTTCACACAGTCCTTCATCGACGCCAGTTTTCAGATCGAAGAAACCCTTGCTCCATGAAGTGTGTGAACACATATACTCATGTTTTGTTTGCGATTTTAAAGTCATTCTTCAGTTTTGTTGGAGGAATGGTTCTGTATATGCCCCGTGGATCTGTGCATGAAAGCCCTAATAACTAATGTGAATCGACTTCACTACCAAGGGATGTTTTCATATCTATTGAGGATTTAGTTCATGTATTTCGATTTTAACTTTCTGTCTTACAGCCTTGTTTGTAGATCAAAGCTATTTGAAAGTGTCATCTGGTTTTCAATGGCTTGTGAGGTTATTCATGAGTGGTTTATAAAACCGAATGGATTGTACGTAGCCATACTTTGTTGTCATTCTATGAATTTGAAGAATGTCTGAAGAATGTCTGCAGTGATGCCTTAAAGATTCATACAATTGATGTCCAATATTTATCTCAATAGACTTGCTTTCAATTTGTAGTTTCCTATGCATATGTCTTTCTTTATGGATTTGGGTAGAAGTCGTATTGGAACACTGAAAATCTGTGATATCAGCCGTGCTGACCTTCTTTCCGGTGGTCATCATTAAGATTTTCACGCTCACTGTCACTTTGTGCAATGCTATGATCCTAGTGGAAACAGGTGCCGTTCATCCTACTTTTGTGAAGATTGAACTCATCGTAGAAAGTGGAATTTGTTGAAATATTTATGGTATCAATATATCCTGTGTATATAATTACCAGATTACGGGTGCGTATCTGATTGCTAAGTTATAAAATGTATGAGATAGATGTGATCCATCAATGGCGATTGGATACGTGGTGGAGAGGTATTTTGGTGATGCAAGAGATTTAAATGATGTGATCAGAGTATTTATATCCCTTTTATGTGGATAATGGGTCTTGGATCGATGTTTGAAACATTCCAACCTTGTCTTTTGTTATGCATGGGAAGTGTCCAAAACGAAGATGATGCAGGTACGTACTCAAGGGTAAGTATAGGGTTGAGGGCGTGACTATGAAGTGGGTTAGGGTTAGGATGTGGATAGGGTGTCGGGTGAGGAAGGGTTAAGGTTACAGTGTGCAGAACAGCCCCCAACTTGTTAGGGTGAGGGGTGAGGCGTGAGGGTTAGGGTTAGGGGTGAGGGTGAGGGTAAGGCTTCAAGGTGAGGGTGAGGGTAAGGGTTCAGGGTGAGGGTGTGGGTGAGGGCGAGGGTAAGGGCTCGGGGTGAGGTTCAGGGTGAAGGTGTGGGTCTCACATCTGATAAACGATTGCATTCCAAATATACCCTTCATTTCCCTCGAACAGAGCTCTCACTGTTGGAGCCCTTGGCAGTGTGGAAGCCACCGGCCCCTAAGCCACCACAAGAACGCCTGGGGCCTAGGTGCAAAGCAAGGCAGGAGCAGAGCTGAGGCAGGAAGCGTGCCAGTGTGCGTCTCCCAACCTCGTGCAGACTGCTCCTTCCTGGGCAGGAAGTCTAGAAGCCAGGCAAGTCTGGGCAAGGCTCGCCCCAGGCAGAGCAGCCTCGCGCAAGGAACTCTGCCAGATCAGGGCTCTCAGCGGAGCTGGAGCTCTGCGATACTGGAGGCGCACTCGCTCCACCCCAGCAAGGCTTGCAGCAGCAGGCGACTGGCTGCCTCCTCTTCCCCGGAGGAGGCTCCCTTCCACTTGTCCTGTGCACTCGGCTTCCAGGCGGAGCCATACCTCGCCTCCTGCAGGTCTTGGCTCAGGGGTTACTTCCCCTGAGCTGGGGTTGTGGGCGGGAACCCAGACACGCAGGGGCAGGCCCCAACAACCTGCACACAGCTCTGCTGGGGAGAAGAGCATTAGGGAACCTATGTATTTCAGGCAAATGATGGGAGACCACAAGTGAGTCGCCAGCCTGCTGGCTGCAGACACCACCCAGGGGCCCTGGGTGCATGGTGCTCTCAATGTGGCGCTGAGTCTGGACAGCCAAGCAACAGCTGAAGGAGCTCTGCAGTTGCCCTTCCCTTCCCGTCGACAGAGCTCTCAGTGCTGGAGCCCTTGGAAGTGTGGAACTCAGCGATCCCTAAGCCCTCCCAAACACATGTCTCTGCTGGGGAGGAGAGTGCTAGGGAACATACGTCTCTCACACACTTTCTAGGCACACACGGAGTCAGCCTCTGGGAGTGTGGGGATGCAAAACCCAGCCAGGGGCCCTTGGAACCTGGTGCTCTCCGTGCGGGCTTAGTCTGGGCGGCCAAGCAACCGCTGAAGGAGCCCTGCTGTTGCCCTTCGCTTCCCTCTGACAGAGCTTTCACTGCTGGAGCCCTTGGCAGTGTGCAAC
>NW_017210527.1:0-2510 GCF_001704415.2 Capra hircus
TCCGCCTGCTAGCCTCGAGAGGAGGATCCTTTCCCTGCGTGGTCGGGAAAGTATTCCTAGCGTTCCCGTCTCATCTCAAGCGTAGGCGCTCTCCACAGGAAAGGCGAGAGGAACTCCAGTATCACGCCCCATTCCCAGAGTCCCCT
Organism: Capra hircus; assembly: GCF_001704415.2. NCBI lineage: Eukaryota > Metazoa > Chordata > Mammalia > Artiodactyla > Bovidae > Capra > Capra hircus. The sequence continues at coordinate 147 of NW_017210527.1, forward strand.
GGATGTCTCAGTCCATTCCAGGGCAAAACTTTTTTTCCCTGCACTGCTCGCACTTTTCAAGCTGAGGATCGACTCACACCACGGTGGCATGTGGACAGCCCTGTGGAAAGCCTCGTGGGAAAGTCTCCTGAGAAAGCCTCGAGGGAAAGCCACAGATCCCATGATCCACGCGAAGGAAGCTGTGACACTGCTGCTACAGCTCGGAGGAAAACCCACGTGCATATCCCCACTCGCGAAGAGGAATGACTCCCCTGGGAGACTCCAGAGGTACCCAAGATCCATGTCAGCACTGGAGAGGAATCCTCAGGATCCGGCACAGACTCCACACAAGGTCCCAGGGCCCCGCATCGACGGGAGAGGAATCCCGAGAGGCCCCGTGCAACTGCATGGCAGACTGGCCTTTCCTGAGGCCACCAGAGCCGGGTCCCTGACGGTCCCAGTCGTAAGTCGAGAGCACCTGCCGCAACTCGAGAAAATCCAGGAGGTTCTCCCCTCCAGGCGAGATGAGGCCCATTTCTGCTGAGGCGTCTCGAGGCTAATCACACCTAACCTCTCGAACTTCCAAAGGGTCCTTCACACCCTTGCTGCAACTCAAGAAGTTCCCCGACATACCCGTCTCCACTCGAGAGGAAGCACGAGAGTCCCGCCCAAATCCAGAGCCAGCCCCGTTTCCGCCTCATAACTCGAGCGGAGGGATCCTTTCCCTGCCGTGGTCGGGAAAGAATTCCCGGCGTTCCCGTCGCATCTCAAGAGGAGGCGCTCTCCACCGGAAAGGCGAGAGGAACTCCAGGGTCTTGCCACCATTCCCAGAGTCCCCCAGATGTCTCAGTCCATTCCAGAGAAACCTGTTTTCCCTGCACTGCGTCGACTTTCAAGCCGAGGATCGACTCACACCACGGTGGCACGTGGGACAGCCCTGTGGAAAGCCTCGTGGAAAAGCCTCTTGGAAAGCGTCGAGGGAAAGCCACAGATCCGTTTTATCCACGCGAAGGGAAGCGTGACACTGCTGCTACAGCTCGGGAGGAAAAGCGCACGTGCATGCCCCCACTCGAGTAGAGGACTGACTGCCCTGCGGGAGACTCCAGAAGTACACCAAGATCTATGTCAGCACTGGAGAGGAATCCTCAGGTTACAGCACCGACTCCACACAAGACCTTAGGCTCCGACATCAACGGGAGAGGAATCCCGAGAGGCCCCTGAGCTACTCACATGGGGACTGGCCTTTCCTGAGGCAGCAGAACGGGTCCCTGAGGTCCCCGTCGTAAGTCGAGAGCACCTGCCGCAACTCGAGAAAATCCAGGGGGTTCTCCCCTCCAGGCGAGATGAGGCCCATTTCCACTGAGGCGTCTCGAGGCCTAATTACACCTAACCTCTGGAACTTCCAAAGGGTCCTTCACACCCTTGCCCAACTCAAGAAGTTCCCCGACATGCCCGTCTCCACTCAGAGGAAGCACGAGAATCCCGCCCACATCCAGAGGAGCCCTGTTTCCTCCTCCTAGCTCGAGGGGAGGGATCCTTTCCCTGCGGGTCGGGAAAGAATTCCCGGCATTTCCTTCGCATCTCAAGAGGAGGCTCTCTCAACAGGAAAGGCGAGATAGGGAACTCCAGGGTCGTGCAACCATTCCAGAGTCCCCCAGATATCTCCGTCCGTTCCAGGGAAACCTGTTTTCCCAGCACTGCGTCGACTTTCAATCTGAAGATCGACTCACACCACGGTGGCACGTGGGACAGCCCTGTGGGAAAGCCTCGTGGGAAAGCCTCGAGGGAAAGCCACAGATCCCTTGATCCACGCGAATGGAAGCGCGACAGTGCTGCTACAACTCGAGAGGAAAGCGCCACGTGCATGCCCCCACTCGAGAGGAGGACTGACTCCACTGGGGAGACTCCAGAAGTACCCCAAGATCCATGTCAGCACTGGAGAGGAATCCTCAGTTTCCGGCACCGATTCCACACAAGGTCTTAGGCCCCGCATCGACGGGAGAGGAATCCGAGAGGCCCCCGAGCAACTCGCATGGGACTGGCCTTTCCTGAGCCACCAGAGCGGGTCCCTGAGGTCCCAGTCGTAAGTCGAGAGCACCTGCCGCAACTCGAGAAAATCCATTAGGTTCTCCCCTCCAGGCGAGATGAGGCCCTTTTCCGATGAGGCTCCTCAAGGCTAATCACAATTAAACGCTGGAATTTCCACGGGTCCTTCACACCCTTGCTGCAACTCAAGAAGTTCCCCGTCATACCCGACTCCACTCGAGAAGAAGGACGAGAGTCCCGCCCACATACAGAGGAGCCCCGTTTCCGCCTCATAGCTCTAGAGGAGGGATCCTTCCTTGCGTGGTCTGGAAAGTATTCCCGGCGTTTCCGTCGCCATCT
>NW_017210528.1:0-2510 GCF_001704415.2 Capra hircus
CCTGTGGGCCTCGAGGGGAAAGCCTCGTGGGAAAGCCTCGAGGGAAAGCCAGATCCCTTGATCCACGCGAAGGGAAGCATGACACTGCTGCTACAGCTCGGGGAGGAAAGCGCACGTGCATGCCCCCACTGGAGACGAGGACTGACTCCCCTGGGAGACTCCAGAAGTACCCCAAGATCCATGTCAGCACTGGAGAGGAACCTCAGGTTCCGGCACGCCGACTCCACACAGATCTTAGGCAGCGGCATCGATGGGAGAGGAATCCGAGAGGCCCCCGAGCAACTCGCTGGGGACTGGCCTTTCCTGAGGCCACCAGAGCGGGTCCCTGAGGTCCTCCGTCCTAAGTCGAGAGCACCTGCCGAAACTCGAGAAAATCCAGGAGGTTCTCCCCCGCCAGGCGAGATGAGGCCCATTTCCGCAGAACGTCTCGAGGCAAATCAGCCCTAACCTCTGGAACTTCCAAAGGGTCCTTCACACCCTTGCTGCAACTCAAGAAGTTCCCGACATACCCGTCTCCACTCGAGAGGAAGCACCAGAGTCCCGCCACATCCAGAGGAGCCCCGTTTCCGCCTCCTAGCTCGAGAGGATGGATCCTTTCCCTGCGTGGTCGGGAAAGAATTCCCGGCGTTCCGTCGCAACTCAAGATGAGGCGCTCTCCACAGGAAAGGCAAGAGGAACTCCAGGGTCGTGCCACCATTCCCAGAGTCCCCCAGATGTCTCAGTCCATTCCAGGGAAACCTGTTTTCCTGCACTGCCTCTACTTTCAAGGCGAGGATCGACTCACACCACGGTGGCACGTGGGACAGCCCTGTGGGAAAGCCTCGTGGGAAAGCCTCGTGGAAAGCCTCGAGGGAAAGCCACAGATCCCTTGATCCTCGCGAAGGGAAGCGTGACACTGCTGCTACAGCTCGGGAGGAAAGCGCACGTGCATGCCCCCACTCGAGACGAGGACTGACCCCTGGGGAGACTCCGGAAGTACCCCAAGATCCATGTCAGCACTGGAGAGGAATCCTCAGGTTCCGGCACCGACTCCACACAAGATCTTAGGCACCGGAATCGACGGGAGAGTAATCCCAAGAGGCCCCCGAGCAACTCGCATGGGGACTGGCCTTCCTGAGGCCACCAGAGCGGGTCCCTGAGGTCCCTGTCGTAAGTCGAGAGCACCTGCCGCAACTCGAGAAAATCCAGGAGGTTTCTCCTCCAGGCGAGATGAGGCCCATTTCCGCGAGGCGTCTCAAGGCAAATCACACCTAACCTCTGGAACTTCCAAAGGGTCCTTCACACCCTTGCTGCAACACAAGAAGTTCCGCGACATACCGGTCTCCACTCGAGAGGAAGCACGAGAGTCCGCCCCACAACCAGAGGAGCCCCGTTTCCGCCTCCTAGCTCGAGAGGAGGCTTCCTTTCCCTGCGTGTCGGGAAAGAATTCCCGCCTTCCGTCGCATCTCAAGAGGAGGCGCTCTCCACAGGAAAGGCGAGAGGAACTCCAGGGTCGTGCCACATTCCAGAGTCCCCAGATGTCTCATTCCATTCCAGGGAAACCTGTTTTCCCTACACTGCCTCGACTTTCAAGCCGAGGATCGACTCACACCACGGTGGCACGTGGACAGCCCTGTGGGAAAGCCTCGTGGAAAAGCCTCATGGAAAGCCTCGAGGAAAGCCCCTGATCCCTTGATCCACGCGAAGGGAAGCGTGACACTGCTGCTACAGCTCGGGAGGAAAGCGCACGTGCATGCCCCCACTCGAGACGAGGACTGACTCCCCTGGGGAGACTCCAGAGTACCCCAAGATCCATGTCAGCACTGGAGAGGAATCCTCAGGTTCCGGCACCGATTCCACACAAGGTCTTAGGCCGCCGGCTTCGACGGAGAGGAATCCCGAGAGGCCCCCGAGCATCTCGCATGGGGACTGGCCTTTCCTGAGGCCACCAGAGCGGGTCCCTGAGTTCCCAGTCGTAAGTCGAGAGCACCTGCCGCAACTCGAGAAATCCAGGAGGTTCTCCCCTCCAGGCGAGATGAGGCCCATTTCCGCTGAGGCGTCTGGAGGCTAATCGCATCTAACCTCTGGAACTTCCAAAGGGTCTTTCACACCTTACTGCAACTCAAGAAGTTCCCGACAAAATCGGTCTCGACTCGAGAGGAAGCACGAGAGTCCCGCCCACATCCAGAGAAGCCCGTTTCCGCCTCCTAGCTCGAGAGGAGGGATCCTTTCCCTGCGTGTCGGAAAAAAATTCCGGCGTTTCCGGTCACATCTCAAGAGGAGGCGCTCTCCACAGGAATGGCGAGAGGAACTCCAGGGTCGTGCCACCATTCCCAGAGTCCCAGATGTCTCAGTCCATTCCAGGGAAACCTGTTTTTTCCCTGCACTGTCTCGACTTTCTAGCCGAGAATGGACTCACACCACGGTGGCCGTGGGACATCCTGTGGAAAACCTCGTGGGAAAGCCTCGTGGGAAAGCCTCGAGGGAAAGCCACAGATCCCTTGATCCAGGCGAAGGGAATGCGTGACACT
>NW_017210529.1:0-2509 GCF_001704415.2 Capra hircus
AGCGCCTCATCTTTGAGATGCCGACGGGAACGCCGGGAAATTCTTTCCGACCACGCAGGGAAAGGATCCCTCCTCTCGAGCTAGGAGGCGGACACCAGGCTCCTCTGGATGTGGGCGGGACTCTCGTGCTTCCCTCTCGAGTGGAGACGGGTATGTCGGGGAACTTCTTGAGTTGCAGCAAGGGTGTGAAGGACCCTTTCGAAGTTCCAGAGGTTAGGTGTGATTAGCCTCGAGACGCCTCAGCGGAAATGGGCCTCATCTCGACTGGAGGGGGAGAACCTCCTGGATTTTCTCGAGTTGCGGCAGGTGCTCTCGACTTACGACGGGGACCTCAGGGACCCGCTCTGGTGGCCTCAGGAAAGGCCAGTCCCATGCGAGTTGCTCGGGGGCCTCTCGGGATTCCTCTCCCTCGATGCGGGGCCTAAGATCTTGTGTGGAGTCGGTGCCGGAACCTGAGGATTCCTCCCCAGTGCTGACATGGATCTTGGGGTACTTCTGGATTCTCCCCAGGGGAGTCAGTCCTCGTCTCGAGTGGGGGCATGCACGTTCGCTTTCCTCCCGAGCTGTAGCAGCAGTGTCACGCTTCCCATCGCGTATATCAAGGGATCTGTGGCTTTCCCACGAGGCTTTCCCACAGGGCTGTCCACGTGCCACCATGGTGTGAGTGGATCCTCGGCTTCAAAGTCGAGCAGTGCAGGGAAACAGGTTTCCCTGGAATGGACTGAGACATCTGGGGGACGCTGGGAATGGTGGCACGACCCTGGAGTTCCTCTCGCCTCTCCTGTGGAGAGCGCCTCCTCTTGACATGCGACGGGAACGCGGGGAATTCTTTCCCCACCACGCAGAGAAAGGATCCCTCCTCCCGAGCTAGGAGTCGGAAACGGGGTCTCCTCTGGATGTGGGCGGACTCTCGTGCTTCCTCTCAAGTGGAGACGGGTATGTCGGGGAACTTCTTGAGTTGCAGCAAGAGTGTGAAGGACCCTTTGGAAGTTCCAGATGTCAGATGTGATTAGCCTCCAGACGCCTCAGCGGAAATGGGCCTCATTTCGCCTGGAGGGTAGAACCTCCTGCATTTTCTCGAGTTGCGGCAGGTGCTCTCGACTTACGCCAGGGACCTCAGGGACCCGCTCTGGTGGCCTCAGGAAAGTCCAGTCCGCATGCGAGTTGCTCGGGGGACTCTCGGGATTCCTCTCCGTCGATGCCGGGGCCTAAGACCTTGTGTGGAGTCGGTGCCGGAACTGAGGATTCCTCTCCAGTGCTGACATGGATCTTGGGGTACTTCTGTAGTCTCCACAGGGGAGTCAGTCCTCATCTCGATTGGGGCCATGCACGTGCGCTTTCCTCCCAAGCTGTAGCAGCAGTGTTGCGCTTCCCTTGACGTGGATCAAGGATCTGTTGCTTTCACTCCAGGCTTTCCCACGAGGCTTTCCCACAGGGCTGTCCCACGTGCCACCGTGGTGTGAGTTGATCCTCGGCTTGAAAGTCGAGGCAGTGCAGGGAAAACAGCTTTCCCTGGAAAGGACTGAGACATCTGGGGACTCTGGGAATGGTGACACGACCCTTGAGTCCCTCTCGCCTTTCCTGTGGAGAGCCTCCTCTTGAGATGCGACGGGAACGCCGGGAATTCTTTCCCGACCCCGCAAGGAAAGGATCCCTTGTCTTCAGCTATGAGGCGGAAAAGGGGCTCCTCTGGATGTAGGCGGGACGCTCGTTCTTCCTCTCGAGTGGAGATGGGTATGTCGAGGAACTTCTTGAGTTGCAGCAAGGGTGTGAAGGACCCTTTGGAAGTTCCAGAGGTTAGGTGTGATTAGCCTCGAGATGCCTCAGTAGAAGTGAGCCTCACCTCGCCTGGAGGGGAGAACTTCCTGGATTTTCTCGAGTTGCGGCAGGTGCTCTCAACTTACGACGGGGACTTCAGGGACGCACTCTGGTGGCCTCAGGAAAGGCCAGTGCCCATGCGAGTTGCTCGGGGCCTCTTGGATTCCACTCCCATCGATGCCGGAGCATAAGCCTTTGTGTGTAGTCGGTGCCGGAACCTGAGGATTTCTCTCCAGTGCTGACATGGATCTTGGGGAACTTTTGGAGTCTCCCCAGGGGAATCAGACCTCGTCTCGTGTGGGGCATGCACGTGCGCTTTCCTCCCTAGCTGTAGCAGCAGGGTCACGCATCCCTTCGCGTGGATCAAGGGATCTGTGGCTTTCCCTCGAGGTTTTCAACGAGGCTTTCCCACGAGGCTTTCCCACAGGGCTGTCCCACGTGCCACCGTGGTTTGAGTCGAAAATCGCTTGAAAGTCGAGGCAGTGCCGGGAAAACAGGTTTCCCCTGGAATGGACTGAGACATCTGGCGGGAATCTGGGAATGGTGGCACGACCCTGCAGTTCCTCTCGCCTTTCCTGTGGAGAGTGCCTCCTCTGAGATGCGACCGGAAACGCCGGAATTCTTTCCCGCACGCAGGGAAAGGATCCCTCCTCTCGAGCTAGGAGGGCAAACGTGCCTCCTCTGGATGTGG
>NW_017210530.1:0-2508 GCF_001704415.2 Capra hircus
CACGCCTTTCCTGTGGAGAGTGCCTCCTCTTGAGATGCGACAGGAACGCCGCGGAATTCTTTCCCGACCACGCAGGGAAAGGAACCCGTCTCTCGAGCAAGGAGGCGGAACGGGTCTCCTCTGGATGTGGCGGGGGACTCTCGTGCTTCATCCTGAGTGGAGTCGGTATGCCGGGGAACTTCTTGAGTTGTAGCAAAGGGTGAGAAGGACCCTTTGGAAGTTCCTGAAGTTAGGTGTGATTAGCCTCTAGAAGCCTCAGCGGAAATGGCGCCTCATCTCCCCTGGAGGGGAGAACCTCCTGCGATTTTCTCGAGTTGCGGCAGGTGCTCTCGACTTACGACGGGACCTCAGGAACCTGCTCTGGTGGCCTCAGGAAAGGCCAAACCCCATGTGAGTTGCTCAGGGGGCCTCTCGGGATTCCTCTCCCGTCGATGCCGGGGCTTAAGACCATGTGTGGAATTGGTGTCGGAACCTTAGGATTACTCTCCAGTGCTGACATGGATCTTGGAAACTTCTGGAGCCTACCCAGGGGACTCAGTCCTCGTCTCAAATTGGGCATCCACGTGAGATTTGCTCCCGAGCTGAAGCAGCAGTGTCACGCTTCCCTTCGCGTGGATCAAGGGATCTGTGGCTTTCCCTCGAGGCTTTCCCCACGAGGCTTTCCCACAGGGCTGTCCCACGTGCCACCGTGGTGTGAGTCGATTCTCGGCTTGAAAGTCGAGGCAGTGCAGGGAAAACGGGTTTCCCTGGAATGGACTGAGACATCTGGGGGACTCTGGGAATGGTGGCACCACCCAGGAGTTCCTCTCGCCTTTCCTGTGGAGAGCGCCTCCTCTTGAGATGCGACGGGATCCCCGGGAATTCTTTCCCGAACACGCAGGGAAAGGATCCCTCCTCTCGAGCTAGGAGGCGGAAACGGGACTCCTCTGGATGTGGGCGGGACTCTCGTGCTTCCTCTCGAGTGGAGACGGATATGTCGGGGAACTTGTTGAGTTGCAGCAAGGGTGTGAAGGACACTTTGGTAGTTTCAGAGGTTAGGTGTGATTAGCCTCGAGACCCCTCAGCGGAAATGGGCCTCATCTCGCCTGGAGGGAGAACCTCCTGGATTTTCTCGAGTTGGGGCAGGTGCTCTCGAGTTATGACGGGGACATCAGGGACCCTCTCTGGTGGCCTCAGGAAAGGCCAGACGCCATGCGAGTTGCTCGGGCCCTCTCGGGATTCCTCTCCCGTAGATGCAGTCGCCTAAGACCTGTGTGGAGTCGGTGCGGAACCTGAGGATTCCTCTCCAGTGCTGACATGGATCTTGGGGTACTTCTCGCGTTCAGTCCTCGTCTCGAGTGGGGGCATGCACGTGCGCGTTCCTCCCGAGCAGTAGCAGCAGTGTCACGCTTGCCTTCGCGTATGTCAAGGGTTCTGTGGCTTTCCCTCGAGGCTTCCCCACGAGGCTTTCCCACGAGGCTTTCGCACAGGGCTGTCCCACGTGCCACCCTGGTGTCAGTCGATCCTCGGCTTGAAAGTCGAGGCAGTGCAGGGAAAACAGGTTTCCCTGGAATGGACTGAGACATCTGGGGGACTCTGTAAATGGTGGCACGACCCTGGAGTTCCTCTCGCCTTTCCCGTGGAGAGTGCCTCCTCTTGAGATGCGATGGGAACACCGGGAATTGTTTTCCGACCACGCAGGGAAAGGATCCCTCCTCTAGGGATAGGAGGCGAAATGGGGCTCTTCTGGATGTGGGCCTGACTCTCGTGCTTCCTCTCGAGTGGAGACGGGTATGTCGGGGAACTTCTTGAGTTGCAGCAAGGGTGTGAAGGACCCTTTGGAAGTTCCAGATGTTAGATGTGATTAGCCTCAAAACGGCTCAGGAAATGGGCCTCATCTCGCCTGGAGGGGAGAACCTCCTGGATTTTCTCGAGTTGCGGCAGGTGCTCTCGACTTACGACGGGGGACCTCAGGGACCGCTCTGGTGGTCCTCAGGAAAGGCCAGTCCCCATGCGAGTTGTTCGGGGGCCTCTCGGGATTCCTCTCCCGTCGATGCCGGGGCGTAAGACCATGTGTGGAGTCGGTGTCGGAACCTGAGGATTCCTCTCCAGTGCTGACATGGATCTTGGGGTTCTTCTGGAGTCTCTAGAGGGGAGTCAGTCCTCGTCTCGATTGGGGGCATGCACGTGCGTTTTCCTTCCGAGCTGTAGCAGCAGTGTCACTCTACCCTTCGCTTAGATCAAGGATTCTAGGCTTTCCCTCAAGGCTTTCCTACGAGGATTTCCCACGAGGCTTTCCCACGAGCTTTCCCACAGGGCTGTCCCACGTGCCACCGTGGTGTGAGTCGATCCTCGGCTTGAAAGTCGAAACAGTGCAGGGAAAACAGATTTCCCTTGAATGGACTTAGACATCTGGAGGACTCTGTAAATGGTGGCACGACCCTGGAGTTCCTCTCGCCTTTCCCGTGGAGAGTGCCTCCTCTTGAGATGCGATGGGAACACCGGGAATTGTTTCCGCGACCCACGCAG
>NW_017210531.1:0-2508 GCF_001704415.2 Capra hircus
AGCCTGGTGCTCTCGGTGCGGCGCTGATTCTAGGCGGCCCTAGAAACCGCTGGAGGAGCCCTGCAGTTGCCTTCCCTTCCCTCTGACAGAGCTCTCACTGCTGAAGCCCTTGCAGTGTGCAACCCACCACCCCCTAAGCCCTCCCCAACACGCCTGGCACCTATGTGCAAAGGCAAGGCAGGATTGGAGCTGAGGCAAGGAAGGCACCAAGTGGCGTCTCCCAGCGCTCGCTCAGACAGCTCCTTCCTGGGGGAGGGAGCCTAAAAGCAAGGCAAGTCTGGGCAAGGCGAGCCCCGGCCGGCAGCCTCGCGCCAGAAACTCTGCCAGATCGGGGCTCTGAGCAGAGCTAGAGCTCTGCCGTACTGGAGGCCCACTTAGCTCCGTGCAAGCAGGCTTTCCTCTTGACTGGGCTCGGCTGCCTCCTCTTCTCCCGAGGAGGCTCGCTACATGCTGGCTGTGCTCTCGCCCTATCAGCGCGGGCGCGCAGGGCTCCTCCAGCAGGTCTTGCCTCAGGGGCTGCTTCCCTGAGTTGAGGCTGTGGGCGGGAACCCAGACACGCAGGATAAGGCCCAACCACCTGCACATGTCTCTGCTGGGAGGAGAGTGCTAGGGAACCTACGTCTCTCACACACTTTCTAGGCACACGGAGTCAGCCTCTGGGAGTGTGGGGATGCAAACCCCAGCCAGGGGCCCTTGAACCTGGTGCTCTCCGTGCGGAGCTTTGTCTGGGCGGCCAAGGAACCGCTGAAGGAGCCCTGCTGTTGCCCTTCGCTTCCTCTGACAGAGCTTTCACTGCTGGAGCCCTTGGCAGTGTGCAACCCACCAGCCCCTAAGCCCTCCTCAAGGACGCTTGGGACCTAAGTGCAAAGGCAAGGCAGGGGTAGAGCTGAAGCCAGGAAGGCGCCAGTGGCGTTTCCGAGCCTCACACAGCCTGCTCCTTCCTGGGGAGGGAGCCTTAAAGCAAGGCAAGTCTGCGCAAGGCTCGCCTATGGCAGAGCATCTTGGTGCCAGGAACTCTGCCAGATCGGGCCTCTGAACAGAGCTAGAGATCTGCCGTACTGGAGTCGCACTTAGCTTCGTGTAACAGGGATTTCAGCTTGTACGGGACTTGCTGCCTCCTCTTCCCCCGAGGAGGCTCGCTTCCCTGCTGGCTGTGCACTCGCCTATCAGGCGGGGGCGCAGGCTCCTCCAGCAGGTCTTGCCTCAGGGGCTGCCTTCCCTGAGTTGGGGCTGTGGGCAGGAACCCAGACACGCAGGATCAGGCCCCAAACACCTGCACATGTCTCTGCTGGGGAGGAGAGTGCTAGGGAACCTACGTCTGTCATACACTTTCTGGGCACCCAAGGAATCAGCCTCCGTGTGTGCGGGGCTGAAAACCCCAGCCAGGGGACCTGGGAGCCTGGTGCTCTCCGTGTGGCGCTGAATCTGGCGGCCAAGCAACCGCTGGAGGAGCCCTGCAGTTGCCTTCCCTTCCCTCTGACAGAATTCTCACTGCTGGAGCCCTTGGCAGTGTGCAACCACCCAGCCCCTAAGCTCTCCTTAAGGAGGACTGGGACCTAAGTGCAAAGGCAAGGCAGGATTGGAGCTGAGGCAAGAAAGGCGCCAGTGGCGACTCCCAGGCTCCTGCTGCCTGCTCTTCCTGGAGAGGCAGCCTAAAAGCAAGGCAAGTCTGGGCAAGCTAGCCCCCGGCAGAGCAGCCTCGCGCCAGGAACTCTGCCAGATCGGGGCTCTGAGCAGAGCTAGAGCTCTGCCGTACTGGAGGCGCACTTAGCTCCGTGCAAGCAGGGCTTTCAACTTGACGGGGCTGGGCTGCCTCCTCTTCCCCAGGAGGCTCGCTTCCCTGCTGGCTGTGCACTCGCCTATCAGGCGGGGGCGCAGGGCTCCTCCAGCAGGTCTTTGCCTCAGGGGCTGCTTCCCTGAGTTGGGGCTGGGGCAGGAACCCAGACACGCAGGATCAGGCCCAACAACCTGCACATGTCTCTGCTGGGGAGGAGAGTGCTAGGGAACCTACGTCTGTCATACACTTTCTGGGCACCCAAGGAATCAGCCTCCGTGTGTGCGGGGCTGAAAACCCCAGCCAGGGGCCCTGGGAGCCTGGTGCTCTCGGTGCGGCGCTGATTCTAGGCGGCCTAGAAACGCTGGAGGACCCTGCAGTTGCCCTTCCCTTCCTCTGACAGAGCTCTCACTGCTGAAGCCCTTGGCAGTGTGCAACCCACCACCCCTAAGCCCTCCCCACCACGCCTGGCACCTATGTGCAAAGGCAAGGCAGGATTGGAGCTGAGGCAAGGAAGGCACCAGTGGCGTCTCCCAGGCTCGCTCAGACAGCTCCTTCCTGGGAGGGAGCCTAAAAGCAAGGCAAGTCTGGGCAAGGCGAGCCCCGGCCGAGCAGCCTCGCGCCAGAAACTCTGCCAGATCGGGGCTCTGAGCAGAGCTAGAGCTCTGCCGTACTGGAGGCCCACTTAGCTCCGTGCAAGCAGGGCTTTCCTCTTGACTGGCTCGGCTGCCTCC
>NW_017210532.1:0-2508 GCF_001704415.2 Capra hircus
TCGGCTTGAAAGTCGAGGCAGTGCAGGAAAACAGTTTTCCCTGGAATGGACTGAGACATCATGGGGAATCTGGGAATGGTGGCACGACCCTGGAGTTCCCTCTCGCCTTTCCTGTGGAGGTTGCCTCCACTTCAGATGTGACGGGGAACGCCGGGAATTCTTTCCCGCCGCACACGCAGGGAAAGGATCCCTGCTCTTGAGCTTTGAGGCGGAATCGGGGCTCCTCTGGATGTGGGCAGGGGACTCTCGTGCTTCCTCTCGAGAGGAGACGGGTATGTTGGGGTTCTTCTTGAGCTGGCAGCAAGGGTGTGAAGGACCCTTTGGAATTTCCCGAGGCTGGTGTGATTAGCCTCGAGACGCCTGTGGCGGAAATGGGCCTCATCTCGCCTGGAGGGGGAGAACCTCCTGGATTTTCTCGAGTTGCGGCAGGTGCTCTCGACTTACGACGGGGACCTCAGGGACCCGTTCTGGTGGCCTCAGGAAAGGCCAGTGCCCTGCGCGAGTTGCTCGGGGGCCTCTCGGGATTCCTCTCCCGTAGATGCAGGGGCCTAAGACCTTGTGTGGAGTCGGTGCCGGAACCTGAGGACTCCTCTCCAGTGCTGACATGGATCTTGGGGTACTTCTGGAGTCTCCCCAGGGGAGTCAGTCCTCGTCTCGAGTGGGGGCATGCACGTGCGCTTTCCTCCCAAGCTGTAGCAGCAGTGTCACGCTTCCCATCGCGTGGATCAAGGATCTGTGCCTTTCCCTCCAGGCTTTCCCACGAGGCTTTCCCACGAGGCTTTCCCACAGGGCTGTCCCATGTGCCACCGTGGTGTGAATGCATCTTCGGCTTGAAAGTGGAGGCAGTGCAGGGAAAACAGTTTTCCCTGGAATGGACTGAGACTTCTGGGGGACTATGGGAATGGTGGCACGACCCTGGAGTTCCTCTCGCCTTTCCTGTGGAGAGCGGCTCCTCTTGAGATGCGACGGCAAAGCCGGAAATTCTTTCCCCACCATGCAGGGAAAGGATCCCTCCTCTCGAGCTAGGAGGCGGAAACGGGGCTCCTCTGGATGTGGGCGGGACAATCGTGCTTCCTCTCGAGTGGAGATGGGTATGTCAGGGAACTTCTGGGTTGCAGCAGGGGTGTGAAGGGCCCTTTGGAAGTTCCAGAGTTAGGTGTGATTAGCCTCGAGACGCCACATCGGAAATGAGCCTCATCTAGAATGGAGGGGAGAACCTCCTGGTTTTTCTCGAGTGGCGGCAGGTGCTCTCGACTTACGATGGGGACCTCAGGGACCCGCTCTGGTGGCCTCAGGAAAGGCCAGTCCCCATGCGAGTTGCTCGGGGGCCTCTCGGTTTCCTCTCCCGTCAATGCCGGGCCTAAGACCTTGTGTGGAGTCGGTGTCGGAACCTGAGGATTCCTCTCCAGTGCTGACATGGATCTTGGGGGGCTTTCTGGTGTCTCCCCAGGGGAGTCAGTCCTCGTCTCGAGTGGGGGTAGGCACGTGCGCTTTCCTCCCGAGCTGTAGCAGCAGTGTCACGCTTCCCTTCTCGTGGATCAAGCGATCTATGGCTTTCCCTCGAGGCTTTCCCATGAGGCTTTCCCCACAGGTCTGTCCCACGTGCCACCGTGGTGTGAGTCGAACCTCGGCTTGAAAGTCGAGGCAGTGCAGGGAAAACAGGTTTCCCTGGAATGGACTGAGAAATCTGGGGGACTCTGGGAATGGTGGCACGACCCTGGAGTCCCTCTCGCCTTTCCTGTGGAGAGCGCCTCCTCTTGAGTTGCGACGGGAACGCCGGGAATTCTTTCCCGACCACGCAGGGAAAGGACCCCTCCTTTCGAGCTAGAAGTGGAAACGGGCTCCTCTGGATGTGGGCGGGACTCTCGTGGCTTCCTCTCGAGTGGAGACGGGTATGTCGGGGAACTTCTTGAGTTGCAGCAAGGGTGTGAAGGACCCTTTGAAAGTTCCAGAGGTTAGGTGTGATTAGCCTCGAGACGCCTCAGCGGAAATGGGCCTCATCTTGCCTGGAGGGGAGAACCTCCTGGATTTCCTCGAATTGCAGCAGGTGCTCTCGACTTACGACGGGGACCTCAGGGACCCGCTCTGGTGGCCTCAGGAAAGGCCCAGTCCCCATGTGAGTTGCTCGGGGGCCTCTCCGGATTCCTCTCCCTTCGATGCCGGGGCCTAAGACCTTGTGTGGAGTCGGTGCCGGAACCGGAGGATTCCTCTCCCAGTGCTGACATGGATCGTGGGTACTTCTGGAGTCTCCCCAGGGGAGTCAGTCCTCGTCTTGAATGGGGGCATGCACGTGCGCTTTCCTCCCGAGCTGTAGCAGCAGTGGTCACGCTTCCCTTCGCGTGGATCAAGGGATCTGTGGCTTTCCCTCGAGCTTTCCCACGAGGCTTTCCCACAGGGCTGTCCCACGTGCCACCGTGGTGAGTTCGAGTCGGCTTGAAAGTCGAGGCAGTGCAGGGAAACAGGTTTCCCTGGAATGGACTGAGACATCTGGGGGACTCTGGAATGGTG
>NW_017210533.1:0-2507 GCF_001704415.2 Capra hircus
CAGCGCCGCCACCGAGAGCACCAGGCTCCCCAGGTCCCTGGCTGGGGTTTTCAGCCCCGCACACACGGAGGCTGATTCCTTGGGTGCCCAGAAAGTGTATGACAGACGTAGGTTCCTAGCACTCTCCTCCCAGCAGAGACATGTGCAGGTGTTTGGGGCCTGATCCTGCGTGTCTGGGTTCCTGCCCACAGCCCCAACTCAGGGAAGCAGCCCCTGAGGCAAGACCTGCTGGAGGAGCCCTGCGCCCCCGCCTGATAGGCGAGTGCACAGCCAGCAGGGAAGCGAGCCTCCTCGGGGAAGAGGAGGCAGCAAGTCCCCGTCAAGCTGAAAATCCCTGCTTCACGAAGCTAAGTGCGACTCCAGTACGGCAGATCTCTAGCTCTGTTCAGAGGCCCGATCTGGCAGAGTTCCTGGCACCAAGATGCTCTGCCATAGGCGAGCCTTGCGCAGACTTGCCTTGCTTTAAGGCTCCCTCCCCAGGAAGGAGCAGGCTGTGTGAGGCTCGGAAACGCCACTGGCGCCTTCCTGGCTTCAGCTCTACCCCTGCCTTGCCTTTGCACTTAGGTCCCAAGCGTCCTTGAGGAGGGCTTAGGGGCTGGTGGGTTGCACACTGCCAAGGGCTCCAGCAGTGAAAGCTCTGTCAGAGGGAAGCGAAGGGCAACAGCAGGGCTCCTTCAGCGGTTCCTTGGCCGCCCAGACAAAGCTCCGCACGGAGAGCACCAGGTTCCAAGGGCCCTGGCTGGGTTTTGCATCCCCACACTCCCAGAGGCTGACTCCGTGGGTGCCTAGAAAGTGTGTGAGAGACGTAGGTTCCCTAGCACTCTCCTCCCCAGCAGAGACATGTGCAGGTGGTTGGGGCCTTATCCTGCGTGTCTGGGTTCCCGCCCACAGCCTCAACTCAGGGGAAGCAGCCCCTGAGGCAAGACCTGCTGGAGGAGCCCTGCGCGCCCGCCTGATAGGCGAGAGCACAGCCAGCAGTGTAGCGAGCCTCCTCGGGAGAAGAGGAGGCAGCCGAGCCCAGTCAAGAGGAAAGCCCTGCTTGCACGGAGCTAAGTGGGCCTCCAGTACGGCAGAGCTCTAGCTCTGCTCAGAGCCCCGATCTGGCAGAGTTTCTGGCGCGAGGCTGCTCGGCCGGGGGCTCGCCTTGCCCAGACTTGCCTTGCTTTTAGGCTCCCTCCCCAGGAAGGAGCTGTCTGAGCGAGCCTGGGAGACGCCACTGGTGCCTTCCTTGCCTCAGCTCCAATCCTGCCTTGCCTTTGCACATAGGTGCCAGGCGTCGTTGGGGAGGGCTTAGGGGGTGGTGGGTTGCACACTGCCAAGGGCTTCAGCAGTGAGAGCTCTGTCAGAGGGAAGGGAAGGGCAACTGCAGGGCTCCTCCAGCGGTTTCTAGGCCGCCTAGAATCAGCGCCGCACCGAGAGCACCAGGCTCCCAGGGCCCCTGGCTGGGGTTTTCAGCCCCGCACACACGGAGGCTGATTCCTTGGGTGCCAGAAAGTGTATGACAGACGTAGGTTCCCTAGCACTCTCCTCCCCAGCAGAGACATGTGCAGGTGTTGGGGCCTGATCCTGCGTGTCTGGGTTCCTGCCCACAGCCCCAACTCAGGGGAAGCAGCCCCTGAGGCAAGACCTGCTGGAGGAGCCCTGCGCCCCCGCCTGATAGGCGAGTGCACAGCCAGCAGGGAAGCGAGCCTCCTCGGGGGAAGAGGAGGCAGCCCAGCCCCGTCAAGTTGAAAGCCCTGCTTGCACGGAGCTAAGTGCGCCTCCAGTACGGCAGAGCTCTAGCTCTGCTCAGAGCCCCGATCTGGCAGAGTTCCTGGCGCGAGGCTGCTCTGCCGGGGGCTAGCCTTGCCCAGACTTGCCTTGCTTTTAGGCTGCCTCTCCAGGAAGGAGCAGGCAGCAGGAGCCTGGGAGTCGCCACTGGCGCCTTTCTTGCCTCAGCTCCAATCCTGCCTTGCCTTTGCACTTAGGTCCCAGTCCTCCTTAAGGAGAGCTTAGGGGCTGGTGGGTTGCACACTGCCAAGGGCTCCAGCAGTGAGAATTCTGTCAGAGGGAAGGGAAGGGGCAACTGCAGGGCTCCTCCAGCGGTTGCTTGGGCCGCCCAGATTCAGCGCCACACGGAGAGCACCAGGCTCCCAGGGCCCCTGGCTGGGGTTTTCAGCCCCGCACACACGGAGGCTGATTCCTTGGGTGCCCAGAAAGTGTATGACAGACGTAGGTTCCCTAGCACTCTCCTCCCCAGCAGAGACATGTGCAGGTGTTGGGCCTGATCCTGCGTGTCTGGTTCCTGCCCACAGCCCCAACTCAGGGGAAGCAGCCCCTGAGGCAAGACCTGCTGGAGGAGCCCTGCGCCCCCGCCTGATAGGCGAGTGCACAGCCAGCAGGGAAGGCGAGCCTCCTCGGGGGAAGAGGAGGCAGCAAGTCCCCGTCAAGCTGAAATCCCTGCTTACACGAAGCTAAGTGCGACTCCAGTACGGCAGATCTCTAGCTCTTTTCAGAGGCCCGATCTG
>NW_017210534.1:0-2505 GCF_001704415.2 Capra hircus
CTGATAGGCGAGTGCACAGCCAGCAGGGAAGCGAGCCTCCTCGGCGGGAAGAGGAGGCAGCAAGTCCCCGTCAAGCTGAAATCCCTGCTTACACGAAGCTAAGTGCGACTCCAGTACGGCAGATCTCTAGCTCAGTTCAGAGGCCCGATCTGGCAGAGTTCCTGGCACCAAGATGCTCTGCCATAGGCGAGCCTTGCGCAGACTTGCCTTGCTTTAAGCTCCCTCCCAGGAAGGAGCAGGCTGTGTGAGGCTCGAAACGCCACTGGCGCCTTCCTGGCTTCAGCTCTACCCCTGCCTTGCCTTTGCACTTAGGTCCAAGCGTCCTTGAGGAGGGCTTAGGGGCTGGTGGGTTGCACACTGCCAAGGGCTCCAGCAGTGAAAGCTCTGTCAGAGGGAAGCGAAGGGCAACAGCAGGGCTCCTTCAGCGGTTCCTTGGCCGCCCAGACAAAGCTCCGCACGGAGAGCACCAGGTTCAAGGGCCCCTGGCTGGGTTTCGCATCCCCACACTCCCAGAGGCTGACTCCGTGGGTGCCTAGAAAGTGTGTGAGAGACGTAGGTTCCCTAGCACTCTCCTCCCAGCAGGGACATGTGCAGGTGGTTGGGGCCTGATCCTGCGTGTCTGGTTCCCGCCACAGCCCCAACTCAGGGGAAGCAGCCCCTGAGGCAAGACCTGCTGGAGGAGCCCTGCGCGCCCGCCTGATAGGCGAGAGCACAGCCAGCAGTGTAGCGAGCCTCCTCGGGAGAAGAGGAGGCAGCCGAGCCCAGTCAAGAGGAAAGCCCTGCTTGCACGGAGCTAAGTGGGCCTCCAGTACGGCAGAGCTCTAGCTCTGCTCAGAGCCCGATCTGGCAGAGTTTCTGGCGCGAGGCTGCTCGGCCGGGGGCTCGCCTTGCCCAGACTTGCCTTGCTTTTAGGCTCCCTCCCAGGAAGGAGCTGTCTGAGCGAGCCTGGGAGACGCCACTGGTGCCTTCCTTGCCTCAGCTCCAATCCTGTCTTGCCTTTGCACATAGGTGCCAGGCGTCGTTGGGGAGGGCTTAGGGGTGGTGGGTTGCACACTGCCAAGGGCTTCAGCAGTGAGAGCTCTGTCAGAGGGAAGGGAAGGGCAACTGCAGGGCTCCTCCAGCGGTTTCTAGGCCGCCTAGAATCAGCGCCGCACGAGAGCACCAGGCTCCCAGGGCCCCTGGCTGGGGTTTTCAGCCCCGCACACACGGAGGCTGATTCCTTGGGTGCCCAGAAAGTGTATGACAGACGTAGGTTCCCTAGCACTCTCCTCCCCAGCAGAGACATGTGCAGGTGTTTGGGGCCTGATCCTGCGTGTCTGGGTTCCTGCCCACAGCCCCAACTCAGGGGAAGCAGCCCCTGAGGCAAGACCTGCTGGAGGAGCCCTGCGCCCCGCCTGATAGGCGAGTGCACAGCCAGCAGGGAAGCGAGCCTCCTCGGGGAAGAGGAGGCAGCCCAGCCCCGTCAAGTTGAAAGCCCTGCTTGCACGGAGCTAAGTGCGCCTCCAGTACGGCAGAGCTCTAGCTCTGCTCAGAGCCCCGATCTGGCAGAGTTCCTGGCGCGAGGCTGCTCTGCCGGGGGCTAGCCTTGCCCAGACTTGCCTTGCTTTTAGGCTGCCTCTCCAGGAAGGAGCAGGCAGCAGGAGCCTGGGAGTCGCCACTGGCGCCTTTCTTGCCTCAGCTCCAATCCTGCCTTGCCTTTGCACTTAGGTCCCAGTCCTCCTTAAGGAGAGCTTAGGGGCTGGTGGGTTGCACACTGCCAAGGGCTCCAGCAGTGAGAATTCTGTCAGAGGGAAGGGAAGGGCAACTGCAGGGCTCCTCCAGCGGTTGCTTGGCCGCCCAGATTCAGCGCCACACGGAGAGCACCAGGCTCCCAGGCCCCTGGCTGGGGTTTTCAGCCCCGCACACACGGAGGCTGATTCCTTGGGTGCCCAGAAAGTGTATGACAGACGTAGGTTCCCTAGCACTCTCCTCCCAGCAGAGACATGTGCAGGTGTTTGGGGCCTGATCCTGCGTGTCTGGGTTCCTGCCCACAGCCCCAACTCAGGGGAAGCAGCCCTGAGGCAAGACCTGCTGGAGGAGCCCTGCGCCCCCGCCTGATAGGCGAGTGCACAGCCAGCAGGGAAGCGAGCCTCCTCGGGGAAGAGGAGGCAGCAAGTCCCCGTCAAGCTGAAATCCCTGCTTACACGAAGCTAAGTGCGACTCCAGTACGGCAGATCTCTAGCTCTGTTCAGAGCCCGATCTGGCAGAGTTCCTGGCACCAAGATGCTCTGCCATAGGCGAGCCTTGCGCAGACTTGCCTTGCTTTAAGGCTCCCTCCCCAGGAAGGAGCAGGCTGTGTGAGGCTCGGAAACGCCACTGGCGCCTTCCTGGCTTCAGCTCTACCCCTGCTTGCCTTTGCACTTTGGTCCAAGCGTCCTTGAGGAGGGCTTAGGGCTGGTGGGTTGCACACTGCCAAGGGCTCCAGCAGTGAAAGCTCTGTCAGAGGGAAGCGAAGGGCAACAGCAG
>NW_017210535.1:0-2504 GCF_001704415.2 Capra hircus
CCCCCGCACACACGGAGGCTGATTCCTTGGGTGCCCAGAAAGTGTATGACAGACGTAGGTTCCCTAGCACTCTCCTCCCCAGCAGAGACATGTGCAGGTGGTTGGGGCCTGATCCTGCGTGTCTGGGTTCCTGCCCACAGCCCCAACTCAGGGGAAGCAGCCCCTGAGGCAAGACCTGCTGGAGGAGCCTGCGCCCCGCCTGATAGGCGAGTGCACAGCCAGCAGGGAAGCGAGCCTCCTCGGGGGGGAAGAGGAGGCCCAGCCCCGTCAAGTGAAAGCCCTGCTTGCACGAAGCTAAGTGCCGCCTCCAGTACGGCAGAGCTCTAGCTCTGCTCAGAGCCCCGATCTGGCAGAGTTCCTGGCGCGAGGCTGCTCTGCCGGGGGCTAGCCTTGCCCAGACTTGCCTTGCTTTTAGGCTGCCTCTCCAGGAAGGAGCAGGCAGCAGGAGCCTGGGAGTCGCCACTGCGCCTTTCTTGCCTCAGCTCCAATCCTGCCTTGCCTTTGCACTTAGGTCCCAGTCCTCCTTAAGGAGAGCTTAGGGGCTGGTGGGTTGCACACTGCCAAGGGCCTCCAGCAGTGAGAATTCTGTCAGAGGGAAGGAAGGGCAACTGCCCAGGCTCCTCCAGCGGTTGCTTGGCCGCCCAGATCAGCGCCACACGGAGAGCACCAGGCTCCCAGGTCCCCTGGCTGCGGGTTTTCAGCCCCGCACACACGGAGGCTGATTCCTTGGGTGCCCAGAAAGTGTATGACAGACGTAGGTTCCCTAGCACTCTCCTCCCCAGCAGAGACATGTGCAGGTGTTTGGGGCCTGATCCTGCGTGTCTGGGTTCCTGCCCACAGCCCCAACTCAGGGAAGCAGCCCTGAGGCAAGACCTGCTGGAGGAGCCCTGCGCCCCGCCTGATAGCGCGAGTGCACAGCCAGCAGGGAAGCGAGCCTCCTCGGGGGAAGAGGAGGCAGCAAGTCCCCGTCAAGCTGAAAATCCCTGCTTACACGAAGCTAAGTGCGACTCCAGTACGGCAGATCTCTAGCTCTGTTCAGAGGCCCGATCTGGCAGAGTTCCTGGCACCAAGATGCTCTGCCATAGGCCGAGCCTTGCGCAGACTTGCCTTGCTTTAAGGCTCCCTCCCCAGGAAGGAGCAGGCTGTGTGAGGCTCGGAAACGCCACTGGCGCCTTCCTGGCTTCAGCTCTACCCCTGCCTTGCCTTTGCACTTAGGTCCAAGCGTCCTTGAGGAGGGCTTAGGGGCTGGTGGGTTGCACACTGCCAAGGGCTCCAGCAGTGAAAGCTCTGTCAGAGGGAAGCGAAGGGCAACAGCAGGGCTCCTTCAGCGGTTCCTTGGCCGCCCAGACAAAGCTCCGCACGGAGAGCACCAGGTTCCAAGGGCCCTGGCTGGGTTTTGCATCCCCACACTCCCAGAGGCTGACTCCGTGGTGCCTAGAAAGTGTGTGAGAGACGTAGGTTCCCTAGCACTCTCCTCCCCAGCAGAGACATGTGCAGGTGGTTGGGCCTTATCCTGCGTGTCTGGGTTCCCGCCCACAGCCTCAACTCAGGGGAAGCAGCCCCTGAGGCAAGACCTGCTGGAGGAGCCCTGCGCGCCCGCCTGATAGGCGAGAGCACAGCCAGCAGTGTAGCGAGCCTCCTCGGGAGAAGAGGAGGGCAGCCGAGCCCAGTCAAGAGGAAAGCCCTGCTTGCACGGAGCTAAGTGGGCCTCCAGTACGCAGAGCTCTAGCTCTGCCTCAGAGCCCCGATCTGGCAGAGTTTCTGGCGCGAGGCTGCTCGCCGGGGCTCGCCTTGCCCAGACTTGCCTTGCTTTTAGGCTCCCTCCCCAGGAAGGAGCTGTCTGAGCGAGCCTGGGAGACGCCACTGGTGCCTTCCTTGCCTCAGCTCCAATCCTGCCTTGCCTTTGCACATAGGTGCCAGGCGTCGTTGGGGAGGGCTTAGGGGGGTGGGTTGCACACTGCCAAGGGCTTCAGCAGTGAGAGCTCTGTCAGAGGGAAGGAAGGGCAACTGCAGGGCTCCTCCAGCGGTTTCTAGGCCGCCTAGAATCAGCGCCGCACCGAGAGCACCAGGCTCCCAGGGCCCCTGGCTGGGGTTTTCAGCCCCGCACACACGGAGGCTGATTCCTTGGGTGCCCAGAAAGTGTATGACAGACGTAGGTTCCCTAGCACTCTCCTCCCCAGCAGAGACATGTGCAGGTGTTTGGGGCCTGATCCTGCGTGTCTGGGTTCCTGCCCACAGCCCCAACTCAGGGGAAGCAGCCCCTGAGGCAAGACCTGCTGGAGGAGCCCTGCGCCCCCGCCTGATAGGCGAGTGCACAGCCAGCAGGGAAGCGAGCCTCCTCGGGGGAAGAGGAGGCAGCCCAGCCCCCGTCAAGTTGAAAGCCCTGCTTGCACGGAGCTAAGTGCGCCTCCAGTACGGCAGAGCTCTAGCTCTGCTCAGAGCCCCGATCTGGCAGAGTTCCTGGCGCGAGGCTGCTCTGCCGGGACTTGCCTTGCTTTTAGGCT
>NW_017210536.1:0-2504 GCF_001704415.2 Capra hircus
TACCTCTCAAGCAGAAGGAGAGAAACAACGATTAGGAGACGAAAAGAGAACCGCTGAGAAAGAGCCCCTGCTGTTCGCCTCCTCTGCTACGACAT
Organism: Capra hircus; assembly: GCF_001704415.2. Taxonomy (NCBI): domain Eukaryota; kingdom Metazoa; phylum Chordata; class Mammalia; order Artiodactyla; family Bovidae; genus Capra; species Capra hircus. The sequence goes on from NW_017210536.1 coordinate 96, forward strand.
TCCCTCTGACAGAGCTTTCACTGCTGGAAGCCTTGGCAGTGTGGCACCCACCAGCCCCTAACCCTCTCAAGGACGCTTGGGACCTAAGTGCAAAGGCAAGGCAGGGGTAGAGCTGAAGCCAGGAAGGCGCCAGTGGCGTTTCCGAGCCTCACACAGCCTGCTCCTTCCTGGGGAGGGAGCCTTAAAGCAAGGCAAGTCTGCGCAAGGCTCGCCTATGGCAGAGCATCTTGTGCCAGGAACTCTGCCAGATCGGGCTCTGAACAGAGCTAGAGATCTGCCGTACTGGAGGTCGCACTTAGCTTCGTGAAGCAGGGATTTCAGCTTGACGGGGACTTGCTGCCTCCTCTTCCCCCGAGGAGGCTGCGCTTCCCTGCTGGCTGTGCACTCGCCTATCAGGCGGGGGCGCAGGGCTCCTCCAGCAGGTCTTGCCTCAGGGGCTGCTTCCCCTGAGTTGGGGCTGTGGGCAGGAACCCAGAACACGCAGGATCAGGCCCCAAACACCTGCACATGTCTCTGCTGGGAGGAGATGCTAGGGAACCTAACGTCTGTCATACACTTTCTGGGCACCCAAGGAATCAGCCTCCGTGTGTGGGGGCTGAAAACCCCAGCCAGGGGCCTGGGAGCCTGGTGCTCTCCGTGTGGCGCTGAATCTGGGCGGCAAGCAAACCGCTGGAGGAGCCCTGCAGTTGCCCTTCCTTCCCCTGACAGAATTCTCACTGCTGGAGCCCTGGCAGTGTGCAACACCACCACCCCTAAGCTCTCCTTAAGGAGGACTGGGACCTAAGTGCAAAGGCAAGGCAGGATTGGAGCTGAGGCAAGAAAGGCGCCAGTGGCGACTCCCAGGCTCCTGCTGCCTGCTCCTTCCTGAAGGCAGCCTAAAAAGCAAGGCAAGTCTGGGCAAGGCTAGCCCCGGCAGAGCAGCCTCGGCGCCAGGAACTCTGCCAGATCGGGGCTCTGAGCAGAGCTAGAGGCTCTGCCGTACTGGAGGCGCACTTAGCTCCGTGCAAGCAGGGCTTTCAACTTGACGGGGCTGGGCTGCCTCCTCTTCCCCGAGGAGGCTCGCTTCCCTGCTGGCTGTGCACTCGCCTATCAGGCGGGGGGCGCAGGGCTCCTCCAGCAGGTCTTGCCTCAGGGGCTCTTCCCCTGAGTTGGGGCTGGGGCAGGAACCCAGACACGCGCAGGATCAGGCCCCAACACACTGCACATGTCTCTGCTGGGGAGGAGAGTGCTAGGGAACCTAACGTCTGTCATACACTTTCTGGGCACCCAAGGAATCAGCCTCCGTGTGTGCGGGGCTGAAAACCCCAGCCAGGGGCCCTGGGAGCCTGGTGCTCTCGGTGCGCGGCGCTGATTCTAGGCGGCCTAGAAACCGCTGGAGGAGCCCTGCAGTTGCCTTTCCCTTCCCTCTGACAGAGCTCTCACTGCTGAAGCCCTTGGCAGTGTGCAACGCCACCACCGCTAAGCCCTCCCCAACGACGCCTGGCACCTATGTGCAAGGCAAGGCAGGATTGGAGCTGAGGCAAGGAAGGCGACCAGTGGCGTCTCCCAGGCTCGCTCAGACAGCTCCTTCCTGGGGGGGAGCCTAAAAGCAAGGCAAGTCTGGGCAAGGCGAGCCCCCGGCCGAGCAGCCTCCGCGCCAGAAACTCTGCCAGATCGGGGCTCTGAGCAGAGCTAGAGCTCTGCCGTACTGGAGGCGCACTTAGCTCCGTGCAAGCAGGGGCTTTCCTCTTGACTGGGCTCGGCTGCCTCCTCTTCTCCCGCAGGAGGCTCACATACACTCTGGGCTGGCGTTGTCTCTCGCCTTATCAAGTGCAGCGTGCAGCAGCAGAGAGCTTCCCTCCAAAGCAGTGTTCTTGGACTCAGGGGCTGCTATCCCTGCAGGTTTTGGGGCTACCGCCGTGGCGCCCGGTAATCCCAGGGCACATCCCGCAAGCGAATAATATGGCCCCAACACAACAGCTGCCACAATATCTCTGACTGGGTAGGAGGACTCTTGCTAGCGGGGAAACCTTACGATCTCTCACACACTTCTTTAGGCACCCCAACGGCATGTCAGGGGCCTTCTGGGAGTGTGGCGGAATGGCAAATAACCCAGCCAGCGGGGCCCTTGAGACTAAACCTGAGTGCTCTCCGTGCGGAGCTTTGTCTGGTTGCCGCCAATGGGAACTGCTGAATAGGAAGCCATCTGCTGTTTGCCTTCGCTTTCCCTCTGACAGAGGCTTTCACTATGCTGGAGGTCCCTATTGGCAAGTGGCTGCAAACCTACCCACCAGCCCGCTACACCCCTCCCTTCAAGGAACGCTGAAAAACCGATGACAATTGGAAACCTAAGTGGCAAAGGGCTCAAGATCATGTGTAATGAGCTCTAGGAAGGCCCTAGGTTCTCTAGGCCTCTACACCTACTCATCT
>NW_017210537.1:0-17771 GCF_001704415.2 Capra hircus
AGTGCTGACATGGATCCTGGAATACTCTGGAGTCCTCCCCAGGGAAGTGGAATACTCTGGAGTCTCCCCAGGGAAGTCAGTCCTCGTCTCGTTTGGGGGCATTCACGTGGGCTTTCCCTCCCGAGCTGTAGCACAGTGTTACGCGAGGCTTTCCCTTGAGGCTTTCCACAGGGCTGTCCCACGTGCCACCGTGGTGTGAGTCTATCCTCGGCTTGAAAGTCGAGGCAGTGCAGGGAAAAGAGATTTCCCTGGAATGGACTGAGACATCTGGGGGTCTCTGGGAATGGTGTCACGACCCTGGAGTCCCTCTCGCTTGCCTGTGGAGAGCGCTTCAACTTGAGATGCGACGGGAACGCCGGGAATTCTTTCCCGACCACGCAGTGAAAGGACCCTCCTCTCGAGCTATGAGGCGGAAACGGAGATCCTCTGGATGTGGGCGGGATTCTCTTGCTTCATCTCGAGTGGAGACGGGTATGTCGGGGAACTTCTTGAGTTGCAGCAAGGGTGTGAAGGACCCTTTGGAAGTTCCAGAGGTTAGCTGTGATTAGCCCTCGAGACGCCTCAGCGGAAATGGGCGTCATCCCGCCATGGAGAGGAGAACCTCCTGGATTTTCTCGGGTTGTGGCTCGTGCTCTCGACTTACGACGGGGACCTCAGGGACTCTCTCTGGTGGTCTCAGGAAAGGCCAGTCCCCATGTGAGTTGCTCGGTGGCCTCTCGGATTCCTGTCCCGTCGATGCCGGGGGCCTAAGACCTTGTGTGGAGTCGGTGGCCGGAACCTGAGGATTCCTCGCCAGTGCTGACATGGATATTGGGGTACTTCTGGAGTCTCCCCAAGGGAGTCAGTCCTCGTCTCGAGTGAGGGCATGCACGTGAGCTTACCTCCCGAGCTGTAGCAGCAGTGTCATTCTTCCCTTCATGTGTATCAAAGGGATCAGTGGCTTTCCCTCGAGGCTTTCCCACGAGGCTTTCCCACGAGGCTTTCCCACAGGGCTGTCCCACATGCCACCGGGTGGTGCAGTAGATCACCGGCTTGAAAGTCGAGGCTGTGCATGGAAAACAGGTTTCCCTGGAATGGACTGAGACATCTTTGGGACTCTGGAAATGGTGGCACGACCCTGGAGTTCCTCTGGCCTTTCCTGTGGAGAGCGCCTCCTCTGGAGATGCGACGGGAACGCCGGAAACTCTTTCCCGACCACACAGGGAAAGGATCCCACCTCTCGAGCTAGGAGGCGGAAACCGGGCTACTCTGGATGTGGCCGGGACTTTCGTGCTTCCTCTCGAGTGGAGACGGGTATCTCGGGGAACGTGTTGAGTTGCATCAAGGGTGTGAAGGACCCTTTGGAAGTTCCAGAGTTTACGTGTGATTAGCCTTGGGACGCCTCATCGGAAATGGGCCTCATCACGCCTGGAGGGGAGAACCTCCTGGATTTTCACGAATTGCGGCAGGTGCTCTCGAGTTACGACGAGGACCTCAGGGTTCCGCTCTGGTGGCCTCAGGAAAGGCCTGTCCCCATAAGAGTTGCTCGGGGGCCTGTCGGGATTTCTCTACTGTCGATGATGGGGCCTAAGATTTTGTGTGGAGTCGGTCCCGGAACCCGAGGATTCCTCTCCTGTGCTGACATGGATTTTGGGGTACTTCTGGAGTCTCCCCAGGGGAGTCAGTCCTCGTCTCGAGTGGGGGCATGTACTTTCGCTTTCCTCCTGAGGTGTGGCAGCAGTGTCACGCTTCCCTTCGCGTGGATCAAGGGATCTGTGGCTTTCCCTCGAGGCTTTCCCAGCAGTCTGTCCCACGAGGCTTTCCCACAGGGCTGTCCCACGTGCCATCGTAGTGTGAGTCGATCCTCCGCTTGAAAGTCGAGGCAGTGCCAGGAAAACAGCTTTCCCTGAAATGGACTGAGACATCTGGGGGACTCTGGGAATGGTGGCACGACCCTGGAGTTCCTCTCGCCTTTCCTGTGGAGAGCGCATCCTCTTGAGATGAGACGGGAACGCCGGGAATTCTTTCCCGACCACGCAGGGAAAGGATCCCTCCTCTCGAGCTAGGAGGTGGAAACGGGGCTCCTCTGGATGTGGGCGGGACTCTCGTGCTTCCTCTCGAGTGGAGACGGGTATGTCGGGGAACTTCTTGAGTTGCAGCAAGGGTGTGAAGGACCCTTTGGAAGTTTCAGAGGTTAGGTGTGATTAGCTACAAGACGCCTCAGCGTACAAGGGCCTCATCTCGCCAGAGGGGAGAACCTCCTACATTTTCTCGATTTGCAGCAGGTGCTCTCGACTTACGACTGAGACCTCAGGGACCCACTAGGTGTCCTCAGGAAAGACCAGTCCCCATGCGAGTTGCTCCGGGGCCTCTAGGGATTCCTGTCCCGTGGATTCCGGGGCCTAAGCCCTTGTGTGGAGTCGTTGCCGGAACCTGAGGATTCCTCTCCATTGCTGACATGGATCTTGGGGTACTTCTGGAGTCTCCCCAGGGAGTCAGTCCTCGTCTCGAGTGGGGGCATGCACGTGCGCTTTCCTCCCGAGCTGTAGCAGCAGTGTCACGCTTCCCTTCTCGTGTATCAAGGGATCTGTTGCTTTCCCTTGAGGCTTTGCTTCCCACGAGGGCTCTCCCACGAGCCACCGTGGTGTGAGTCGATCCTTGGATTGAAAGTCGAGGCAGTGCAGGGAAACAGGTTTCCCTGGAATGGACTAAGACATCTGGGGGACTCTGGGAATGGTGTCACGACCCTGAAGTTCCTCTCGCCTTTCCTATGGAGAGGGCCTCCTCTTGAGATGCGACGGGAATACCGGGAATTCTTTCCCAACACACAGGTAAAGGATCACTCCTCTCGAGCTATGAGGCGGAAACGGTGCGCCTCTGGATGTGGGCGGGACTCCCGTGCTTCGTCTCGAGTGGAGACGGGTATGTCGGGGAACTTCTTGAGTTGCAGCAATGGTGGGAAGGACCTTTTGGAAGTTCCAGATGTTAGATGTGATTAGCCTCGAGACGCCTCAGCGGAAATGGGCCTCATCTCGCCTGGAGGTGTGAACCTCCTGGATTTTGTCAAGTTGCGGCAGGTGCTCTCGACTTTCGAGAGGGACCTCAGGGACCAGCTCAGGTGGCCTTAGGAAAGACCAGTCCCCATGCGAGTTGCATGGGGGCCTCTCGGGTTCCTCTCCCGTCGATGCCGGGGCCTAAGACCTTATGTGCAGTCCGGGCCGGAAGCTGATGATTCCTCTCCAGTGCTGACATGGATCTTGGGTTGCTTCTGGAGTCTCCCCAGGGGAGTCAGTCCTCGGCTCGAGTGGGGGCATGCAAATGTGCTTTCCTCCCGAGCTGTAGCAGCAGTGGCACGCTTCCCATCGCGTGGATCAAGGGATCTGTGGCTTTCCATTGAGGCTTTCCCACGAGGCTTTCAAAGGAGGCTTTCCCACAGGGCTGTCCCAAGTGCCACCATGGTGTGAGTCGATCCTCGGCTTGAAGTCGAGGCAGTGCAGGGAAAACAGGTTTCCCTGGAATGGACTGAGACATCTGGGTGACTCAGGGCAAGGATCACGCCTCTCCAGCTATAAGGCGGAAACGGGGCTCCTCTGGATGTGGGCAGGACGCTCGTGCTTCCTCTCGATTGGAGACGGGTATGTAGGGGAAGTTCTTGAGTTGCAGCAATGGTGTGAAGGACCCTTTGGAAGTTCCAGAGTTTAGGTGTGATTAGCCTCGAGACGCCTCAGCGGAAATGGGCCTCATCTCACCTGGAGGGGAGAACCTCCTGGATTTTCTCGAGTTGTGGCAGGTGCTCTCGACTTACGACGGGGACCTCAGGGACCCGCTCTGGTGGCCTCAGAAAGGCCAGTCCCCATTCGAGTTGCTCTGGGGACTCTCGGGATTCCTCTCCCGTCGATGCCAGGGCCTAAGACCTTGTGTAGAGTTGGTGCCAGAACCTGAGGATTCATCTGCAGTGCTGACATGTAACTTGGGGTACTTCTGGAGTCTCCTCAGGGGAGTCAGTCCTCGTCTCGAGTTGGGGCATGCACGTGCGCTTTCCTCCCAAGCTGTATCAGCAGTGTCATGCTTCCCGACGAGAGGATTAAGGGATCAGTGGCTTTCCCTCGAGGCTTTCCCACGAGGCTTTCCCACAGGGCTGTCCCACGTGCCACCGTGGTGTGAGTCGATCCTCGGCTTGAAAGTCGAAGCAGTGCAGTGAAAACTGGTTTCCCTTGAATGGACTGAGACATGTGTGGGACTCTGGGAATGGTTGCACGACCCTGCAGTTCCTCTCGCCTTTCCTGTGGAGAGCGCCTCGTCTTGAGATGCGACGGAAACGCCGGGAATTCTTTCCCGACCACGCAGGGAAAGGATCCCTCCTCTCGAGCTAGGAGGCGGAATCGTGGCTTCTCGTGATGTGGGCGATACTCTTGTGCTTCCTCTCGAGTAGAGACGGGTATGTCCGATAACTTCTTGAGTTGCAGCAAGGGTGTGAAGGACCCTTTGGAAGTTCCAGAGGTTAGGTGTGATTAGCCACGAGACGCCTCAGAGGAAATGGGACTAAGCTCGCCTGGAGAGGAGAACCTCCTGGATTTTACCCAGTTGCGGCAGGTGCTCTCGAGTTACGACGGGTCCTCAGGGACCCCTCTGGTGGCCTCAGGAAAGGCCAGTCCCCATGCGAGTTACCAGGGGGCCTCTAGGGATTCCTCTCCCATCGATGCCGGTGCCTAAGACCTTGTGTGGAGTCGGGGCCAGACCCTGAGGATGCCTCTCCAGTGCTGACATGAATCTTTCCGTACTTCTGGAGTCTCACCAGGGAAGTCAGTCCTCTTCTCGTGTGAGGGCATGCAGCTGCCATTTCCTCGCGAGCTGCAACAGCAGTGTCACGCTTGCCGACGTGTGGATCAAGGGATCTGTCGCTTTCCATTGAGGCTTTCCCACGAGGCTTTCTAACAGGGCTGTTCCACGTGCCTCGGTGGTGTGAGTCGATCCTCGGCGTGAACGTCGAGGCAGTGCAGGGAAAACAGGTTCTTCTGGAATGAACTTAGACATCTGGGGGACTCTTGGAATGCTGGCAAGGCCCTGGAGTTCCTCTCGTCTTTCCTGTTGAGAGCGCCTCCTCTTGAGATGCGACGGAAAGGCCGGGAATTCTTTCCCGACGACGAAGGGAAAGGATCCCTCTTCTTGAGCTACGAAGGCGGAAACGGGGCTCTGCTGGATGTGGGCGGGACCCTCGTCCTTCCTCTCGAGTGGAGATGGGTATGTCGGAGAACTTCTTGACTTGCAGCAAGGGTGTGAAGGACCCTTTCGAAGTTCCAGAGGTTAGGTGTGATTAGCCTCGAGACGCCTCAGCGGAAATGGGCCTCATCTCGCCTGGAGGGGGGAACCTCCTGGATTTTCTCTAGTTGCGGCAGGTGCTCTCGAGTTACGACGGAGACCTCAGGGACCCGCTCTGGTGACCTCAGGAAAGGCCAGTCCCCATGCGAGGTGCTAGGGGGCCTCTCAGGATTCCTCTCCCGTCGATGCCGGGGCCTAAGACCTTGTGTGGAGTCGGGACCAGAACCTGAGGATTCCTCTCCTGTGCTGACATGGATCTTGGCGTACTTCTGGAGTCTCCCAAGTGGCGTCAGTCCTCGGCTCGAGTGGAGTCATGCACGTGCGCTTTCCTCCTGAGCGGTAGCAGCAGTGTCACGCTTCCCTTCTCGTGGATCAAGGAATCTGTGGCTTTCCCTGGAGTCTTTCCCATGAGGCTTTCCCACAGGGCTATTCCACTTGCCATCATGGTGTGAGTCGATTCTCGGCGTGAAAGTCGAACCAGTGCAGAGAAAACAGGAACCTCCTTCCCCACAGTAGGGGGTACACTGTCCCCTTGGGCGGGTATCTCCAGGGCACTCGCGCTGGGGGTTTGCCCGCGGAGGTGCGGGCCTCAGGCTCCACGTGAGAAAAGCCCCAAATGGCATTAGCTGCCAGTCCAGACGCTGGCCCCTCAGGTCTCTGGCCGGAGCCTTGGGCTCCAGGCAACTCAAAGCCCTCGGGGGTGGCACTCTGTGACTGCTGTAGGGAAAGGACGCCAAGAGCCCATGGAGGAGTTGGGGAGGGGGCATGGGGGAAACGGTGGCGAGGACAGCGAGGGATCTAGGTGGAGGCGCTGGAGAGAGCGTCTGGTGTCCCGGAATGCCTCGGAGGAGCCAGCGGGGGACAGTCGAGGCCCAGGGACCTGTGGAATGTGAAAAGGCGGGAAATCCCGGAGCAAGGCAGGCTGGGAAAGGGGGCATTGGTGGCCAATTCAAAGGGACCTTGGGCCGTTTCCTGGGCGGTGAGCTCCCTTGGCACTGCTGAGGGCCCCTGATTGATCCACCCGGGGTTGATCCCACCCCCCGCTGCGAGGGAGGGCCACAAACCAAAGCGTGCGAACTGCCCGCCCACCCCAACGGGGATCTTGGCGGTCCAGGGCTCAGCCGTGCCCGGGAAAAGCCCACTCACTCCACGGGACTCCGTCCAGGGTCTCTGCTTGGAAAGAGGCCAGGGGCGACCCCCACCATCTACCCACCCAAACCCTATTGACGTCAATGGTGGCGGAGACGCCTCCCGTTCTCCAGAGTCCTAAGCTGCTGGGTCCCCGCCCACTCGGCCAGCAGTCTGCAGCGTGCCCGTGTGCCTCTCCCACCATGGCTTCATCCGGCTCCTCCAGCACCTCAAGCGGTACGTTTGCCCTCGGTCCCTGTGGTCGGATCACATCTCAGGGGATTTGCGGGTGGCCTGGGCAAGGGCTCTCGGCCAATGTGTTGACCCCCCTCCCACCCGAGAACGGCTGGGACCCATCGGCCAGGCCCGGGGTTCCGAGGCGTCAGGTGTGCCCAAATTCGGAGGGCGTGGCATCGTTCGTTCATCTTGCTCCTTTGGCACACACACGGCTTCTCCGTTCTCTTTTCTGGGAAGACAGTGTTGTTTCAGGGGGCGTGCTGCGGGGGGCGGGGGCCGGGGTTGCGGGGTTGGTGGGAGCGGGTGCTGTGCTGGGATGAGGCCCTTTATCCTCACATCTTCCTGTGGGAATGGGAGTCGGGGAGCTCTGTGGCCTTGCTGCCTTCAGTGGCTTCCTCTGCACAGGGGCCTAGTGGCTTCTGCCTTTTGTCAGGCGTTACGGGGTTTGGGCTTCGCTTTGGTGGCCTTGGCCTTTGCCTTGGCCTGGGCCTTGCCCTTGCCCTTGCCCTTGCCTTGGTCTTGGGCTTGGCCTTGCCCTGCCCTTGAAGTTGAACTTGACCTTGACCTTGAACTTGACCTTGACCTTGACTTTGAACTTGAAATTGGCCTTGGCCTTGACCTTGACCTTTAACTTGAACTTGACCTTGACCTTGAACTTTAACTTCACCTTGAACTTGAACTTGACCTTGAACTTGAACTTGACTTTGAACTTGAACTTGAACTTGACGTTGAACTTGAACTTGAACTTGACCTTGACCTTGTACTTGAACTTGACCTTGAGCTTGAGCTTGAACTTGACCTTGAACTTGACCTTGAGCTTGAGCTTGAACTTGACCTTGACCTTGAACTTCAACTTGAACTTTACCTTGACCTTGAACTTCAACTTGAACTTGACCTTGACCTTGAACTTGAATTTGAACTTGACCTTGACCTTGAAGTTGACCGTGAACTTGAACTTAAACTTCACCTTGATCTTGAGCTTGAACTTGAACTTGAACTTGACCTTGACCTTAAACTTGAACTTGACCTTGAACTTGAACTTGACCTTGACCTTGACCAACACCGGGAGACCTCGAGATTTGCTCAGAGCACCGGAGGTCCAGAAGCAGGGCCCTGTATCTCCCCTTCCCTTTGTGATCATTGCAAAGACATTCCTAGCTGATAGCGGGAGTGCCCCTGAAGAAGCAAGCTGTGGGAGTGTGTTTGACACGACTGTGTGCCTTCCTGGCCTCAGCTCCACAAGGGGCCTTTCCTCTCGAAGTAGGCCCCATGTCCCCTTGGGGAGGGTGTCATGCCTCTTTTCTCCTCACTGCCAAAGGGTGGAGCCAAGCTCGCTCTGTCAGAGGTACAAAAACAGCAATTGAATGGGTTTTCAAGCTCTTGCTAGGCTGCACCCTTTCAGGGCCCACTTTACTGAAACAGGTGCTCTGTGGCCCCTGGTTGGGTATGCAGGTTCACAAACAGGGTGAGATCCTGTCCAAGCCAAGAATTTTCCTGAAAGACCTAGGCTCACTAGAGCTCTCCTCCAGAGCAAAGGGGATAGAGGAGATGTATGGAGGAGTCTTTGCCTTTCCCTGTGAGTGTGGGGCTAGTCCCTACGGCCCCAAGCTCAGGGATAACTGCCTCTAAGAAAGGAATGGCAAGAAGCGCTATTCTTGGAGGTTGGGACAGGGAGTTCGCAGCATGTGGGGAAAGAAAGACTTCTTCGGGGAAGAAGAGGCCACCACCGGGGGTGTGTTTGCAAGCCTCTATTTGGAAGGAACAGGTTTGCTTATACAACTCAAGACCTCCAGATCTGCTCAGAGGACTGAAGTTCCAGAGACAGGGCCATGTATCTCCCCTTCCCTTTGAGATCCTTGCAAAGACATTCCTAGCAGATCGTGGGAGTGCCCATGAAGAAGCAAGCAGCGGGAGTGTGCTTGACATCACTGGCTGCCTACCTGGGCTCAGCTCCTCAAGGGGCCTTTCTCTCCTGGTAGGCCCTATGTCCCCTTTGGGAGAGGGTGGTGCCCTCTTCCCTCCACACTGCCAAAGGGTGGAGGTGGAGCAAACTCGTTCTCTCCGAGGTTAAAAAAAAAGACAAATTGGATGGATTTTTAAGCTCTTGCTATGCTGCACCCCTCCGACATACCCGTCTCCACTCGAGAGGAAGCACGAGAGTCCCTCCCACATTCAGAGGAGCCTCGTTTTCGCCTCCTAGGTCGAGAGGAGGGATCCTTTCCCTGCGTGGTCAGGAAAGAATTCCTGGCGTTCCCGTCGCATCTCAAGAAGAGGCGCTTTCCACAGGAAAGGCGAGAGGAACTCCAGGGTCGTGCCACCATTCCCAGAGTCTCCCAGATGTCTCGGTCCATTCCAGGGAAACTTGTTTTCCCTTCACTGCCTGGACTTTCAAGCCGAGGATCGACTCACACCAAAGGTGGCACGTGGGACAGCCCTGTGGGAAAGCCTCATGGGAAAGCCTCGTGGGAAAGCCTCGAGGGAAAGCCACAGATCCCTTGTTCCACGCGAAGGGAAGCGTGACACTGCTGCTACAGCTCGGGAGGAAATTGCACGTGCATGCCCCCACTCGTAACGAGGACTGACTGCCCTGGGGAGACTCAAGAAGTATCCCAAGATCCATGTCAGCACTGGAGAGGACTCCTCAGTTTCTGGCACCGACTCCACACAAGGTCTTAGGCCCCAGCATCGACGGGAGAGGAATCCCGAGAGGCCCCTGCGCAACTCGCATGGGGACTGGCCTTTCCTGAGGCCCCCAGAGCGGGTCCCTGAGGTCCCCGTCGTAAGTCGAGAGCACCTGCCGCAACTCGAGAAAATCCAGGAGGTTCTCCCTTCCAGGAGAGATGAGGCCCCTTTCTGCTGAGACATCTCAAGGCTAATCACGCCTAACCACTGGAACTTCCAAAGGGTCCTTCACACACTTGCTGCAACTCAAGAAGTTCCCCGACATACCCGTCTCCACTCGAGAGGAAGCACGAGGTCCCGCCCACATCCAGAGGAGCCCCGTTTCCGCCTCCTAGCTCGAGAGAAGGGATCCTTTCCCTGCGTGTTCTGGATGAATTCCCGGCGTTCCCGTCGCATCTCAAGAGGAGGCGCTCTCCACAGGAAAGGCGAGAGGAACTCCAGGGTCGTGCCACCATTCCCAGAGTCCCGCAGAGGCTCACTCCATTCCAGGGAAACCTGTTTTCCCTGCACTGCCTCAACTTTCATGCCGAGGATCGACTCACATCACGGTGGCACCTGGGACAGCCCTGTGGGAAAGTCTCGTGGGAAAGCCTCGTGGGAAAGCCTCGACGGAAAGCCTCAGATCCCTTGATCCACGCGAAGGGAATCATGACGCCGCTGCTACAGCTCGGGAGGAAACCGCACGTGCCTGCCCCCACTCGTAACGAGGACTGACTACCCTGGGGAGACTCCAGAAGAATCCCAAGATCCATGTCAGCACTGGAGAGGAATCCTCAGGTTCCGGCACGGATCCACACAAGGTCTTAGGCCCCGGCATCGACGGGAGAGGAATCCCGAGAGGCCAATAAGCAACTCGCACGGAGAGTGGCCTTTCCTGAGGCCATCAGATACGGTCCCTGTGGTCCCCGTCGTAAATCGAGAGCACCTACCGCAACTCGAGAAAATCCTGTAGATTCTCCCCTCCAGGCTAGATGAGGCCCATTTCCGCTGAGGCGACTCGAGGCTAATCACATCTAACCTTTGGAACTTCCATAGGGTCCTTCACACCCTTGCTGCAACTCAAGAAGTTCCCCGACATACCCTTGTCCACTCGAGAGGAAGCGCGAGCGTCCCTTGCACATCCAGAGGAGGCCCTTTTCCTCCTTGTAGCTCGAGATGAGGGATCCTTTCCCTGCGTGGTCGGGAAAGAATTCCCGGCATTCCCGTCGCATCTCAAGAGGAAGCGCTCTCCACAGGAAAGGCGAGAGGAACTCCAGGGTCGTGCCAACAATCCAAGAGTCCCCCAGAGGACTGAGTCCATTCCAAAGGAAACTCTTTTACCTGCACTGCCTTGACTGTCACGCCGAGGATCGACTCACACCACGGTGGCACGTGGGACAGCCCTGTGTGTTAGCCTCGTGGGAAAGCCTCATGGGAAATCCTACAGGGAAAGCCACACATCCCTTGATCCACCCGTCGGGTAGCATGACACTGCTGCCACCTTTAGGGAGGAAAGCCCACGTGCATTTCCCCACTCGAGACGAGGACTGACTCCCCTGGGGAGAGTCCAGAAGTACCCAAAAATCCACGTCAGCACTGGAGAGGAATCCTCAGTTTCCGGTCCCAACTCAACACAAGGTCTTCGACTCGGGAAATGCAAGCATTTAAAAGATCTCTCCTTTGGAGCCTCGAGGGGGGCTCAGGGCTTCTCTGGATGTGGGCGGGACCCTCGTGCTTCCTTTGAGTGTAGACGGGTGTGTCGGGAAAGCTCTTGAGTTGCAGCAAGTGTGTGAAGGAACCATTGGAAGTTCCAGAGGTTAGGTGTGCTTAGCCTCTAGATGCGTCAGTGGAAATAGGCCTCATTTTGCTGTAGGGGAGAACCTCCTGGATTTTCTCGAGTTACGGCAGGTGCTCTCGAATTACGACGGGGACCTCAGGGACCCGGTCTCGTGGCCTCAGGAAAGGCCAGTCCCCATGCAAGTTGCCAGGGGACTCTCGGGATTCCTCTTGGGTCGATGCCGGGGCCTAAGACCTTGTGTGGAGTCGAGGCCGGATCCTGAGGATTCCTCTCCAGTGCTGACATGGTTCTTGGGGTACTTCTGGAGTCTCCCCAGGGAAGTCAGTCCTCGTCTCGAGTGTGGGCATGCACGTGCGCTTTCCTCCCGAGCTGTAGCAGCAGTGTCACGCTTCCTAACGCGTGGTCAAGGGATCTGTAGCTTTCACTCAAGTCTTTCCTTCAAGGCTTTCCCAGGAGTCTTTCCCACAGGGCTGTCCCACCTGCCACCAGGGTGTGAGTCGATCCTCGGCTTGAAAGTCGAGGCAGTGCAGGAAAAACATGTTCCTCTGGAATGGACTGAGACATCTGGGGGACTCTTGGAATGGTGGTACGACCCTGGAGTTCCGCTCGCCTTTCCTGTGGAGAGCGCCTCCTCTTGAGATGGGACGGGAACGCCGGGAATTCTTTCCCGACCAAGCAGGGAAAGGATCCGTCATCTCGAGGTCCGAGGCATAAACGGGGCTCCTCTGGATGTGGGCGGGACCCTCGTGCTTCCTCTGGAGTGGAGACGGTATGTCGGGGAACTTCTTGAGTTTCAGCAAGGTTGTTAAGGAACCTTTGGAATTTCCAGAGTTTAGGTGTGATTAGCCTCGAGAGCCTCAGCGGAAATTGGCCTCATCTTGCCTGGTGGGGAGAACCTCCTGGATTTTCTCGAATTGTGGCAGGTGTTCTCAACGTTCGCTGGGACCTCAGGGACCCGCTCTGGTGGCGTCAGGAAAGGCCAGTTCCCATCCGAGTGGCTACGGGGCCTCTCGGGATTCCTCTCCCGTCGATGGTGGGGCCTAAGACCTTGTGTGGAAGTCCGTAGCCGGTACCTGAGGATTCCTCTCCCGTGCTGACATGGTTCTTGGGGTACTTCTTGAGTCTCCCCAGGGGTGTCAGTCCTCTTCTCAGCGGGATCATGCAAGAACGCTTACCTCCCGAGCTGCAGTAGCAGTGTCACTCTGCCCGTCGCGTGGATCAAGAGATCTGTGTCTTTCCCTCGAGGTATTTCCCACGGGGCTTTCCCTCGAGGCTTTCCCACGAGGCTTTCCCACATCGCTGTCCCACGTGCCACCGTGGTGCCAGTCGATCCTCGGCGTGAAAATCAAGGCAGTGCAGGGAAAACAGGTTCCTTCTGGAATGGACTGAGACATCTGGGGGACTCTTGGAATTGTGGCACGACCCTGGAATTCCTCTCGCCTTTCCTGTGGAGAGCGCCTCTTCTTGAGATTCGGTGGGAACGCCGGGAATTCTTTCCCGACCAAGCAGGGAAAGTGCCGTGGTCCAGCCCCGGTGGATCCAGGGTGATTCGAAGGTGGGGACGTAGTCGTCGTCTTTGGAAATATACATATTTAATCCCAGATATAAAGAGATTAGAAATGGATAGTGTAGTAGGAAGATTATTGGAGAAAAAGAGGCTGAATAACTTGGATTACGTGGAATAACATCCATCCTCCAGTAGAGAATTCAGCCAGAAAAACGGGGAGCAAAAAAGAAGCGACATGGGGGAATCAGTCTTTCCGGAAACTGATCTGATTTCTTTATTTTTGGTTTTGCTTGTATACCTCTTGTTACACATAGGGATGAATACAGAGTCACGCAGGAGTCGGCATCCTGACCTTTATCAAAATCAGGTGCTTCACATAAATGTATAAAAAAAAGGTCTTAGGGATCTTACATCATCTTCTGGCCATGAATGAGACCTGCTGACATTTTATGATCCTTTCTTTCTGATAACCAAATAAACTTATTTCTTCCAAGGGTGTTTTTTCTTAAACCAGGCACCACCCTCCAAATAAAGTTACATTCCTATAGGGTGAGGGTGTAGTGAGTTACAATCAAGAAAGGAATTTATTTAACCCAAGGTTAACATGATTAGTCTTAAAGGTGAATTCTTATTTCTCCTATATGCTTAAAGGTTAATACTTATTTCTCCTATATACTAGTTATATTCATTATAAGGGTAGGGAACATGGAGATTTATCAGCAAACATCAGCCTAACAAATTGAAAATCCTTTCATCAATTCTCCCCTTAAGATCTATTTAGTCTTAAGATATGATAAAGTTACATTCTTACATAGAAAGGACACAGTGATATATAACAAAGTACAGTGATCTATTACAAAAGTGAAAATCCATTAACTCAAAAAGTCTAGTATTGCTAACATCAAAAACTGCTATATTTCCTTTGCTATATTCCAAATACATTGATTAATATATTCCCAAGTGCCTAAGGATATGGAGGCCTGGTGGCAATCATTGACTCAACAAGAAGAAAAAGTCCTATGCTAATTAAGACTCTCAAAATACTCCAAAACTCTCTGTGCTGTTTACAGTTGAGAGGTAGTAAACAATCTTGTGCCTAGTGGCAGCAGTATGGATAATCCTGTCACACAAGCTGGTCTGTCAGCAGAGAGGTTTGACCTAAAATATCCTTGTCCCACCCAGAGCAGGGAATTAGCAGCAATTTTTGACACAACAAATGAAGAACCCTTCACCAATATAATTCCTAACCAACTATACTAATAATTTCTAACTCCCCAAAATAATTTGCCTTTAGTAAGTCTAAAACATCTCATGCCTCTCAGGGTTGGGAGGCTGTAAACAATCACATGTGGCCGGACAAACCTATAAAGGTGGGCTAGATAACCTTCAGAGGAGTCGGCAAGCTGAAACACTCTTGTCATGCCCAAGAATATTTATTGCCTTGAAGCTGCACGTTTACTTCTTCTCCGAGAGAAACAGTTATGGGGGAGAGCCCCCGGTAAAGTCAGAAGTGTAGGTGAGAGCATAAAACAGACTCTGGTTTTGGGGTTCGATGCTCGGGAACAGGGGGTTACCTGAGGCTTGAGCACGCCTTTGGCATGCCAAGCCTCCTTCCTCATGACCTTTGCGATAGGCGGAATTCCTCACGCTGGCCCCCGGAAGGAAAGGATCCCTCATCTCGAGCGACGAGGCGGAAACGCGCCTCCTGTGGATGTGGGGGGGACCATCTTGCTTATTCTCGAGTGAGACGGGTATGTCGGGGAACATATTGAGTTGCAGCAAGGGTGTAAAGTACCTTTTGGAAGTTCCAGAGGTTAGGTGTGATTAGCCTCGAGACACCTCAGTGGAAATGGGCCTCATCTCGCCTGGAGGGGAGAACCTCCTGGATTTTCTCGAGTTGCGGCAGGTGCTCTCGACTTACGACGGGGACCTCAGGGGCCAGCTCTGGTGGCCTCAGGGAAAGGCCAGTCCCCATTCAAGTTTTCTAGGGGGCCTCTCAGGATTCCTCTCCTGTCGATGCCGGGGCCTAAGACCTTGTGTGAAGTCGGGGCTGGAACCTGAAGATTCCTCTCCAGTGCTGACATGGATCTTGTGGTACTTCTGGAGTCTCCCCAGGGGAGTCAGTCCTCGTCTCGAGTGGGGCATGCACGTGCGCTTTCCTCCCGAGCGTAGCAGCAGTGTCACGCTTCCCGTCGCGTGGATCAAGGGATCTGTGGCTTTCCCTCTAGGCTTTCCCATGAGGCTTTCCCACAGGGCTGTCCACATGCCACCTTGGTGTGAGACGATCCTCGGCGTGAAAGTCGTGGCAGTGCAGGGAAAACAGGTTCCTCTGGAATGGACTGAGACATCTGGGGAACTCTTGGAATGGTGGCACGACCTGGAGTTCCTCTGGCCTTTCCTGTGGAGAGCACTTCTCTTGAGATGCGACGGAACGCCAGGAATTCTTTCCCGACCACGCAGGGAAAGGATCCCTCCTCTCTAGATACGAGGCGGAAACGGGGCTCCTCTGGATGTGGGCGGGACTCTCGTGCTTCCTCTCGAGTGAGACGGGTATGTCGGGGAAATTCTGGATTTGCAGCAAGGGTGTAAAGGACCCTTTGGAAGTTCCAGAGGTTAGGTGTGATTAGCCTCGAGACGCCTCAGCGGAAATGGGCCTAATCTCGCCTGGAGGGGAGAACCTCCTGGATTTTCTCGAGTTGCGGCAGGAGCTCTCGCCTTTCGATACGGACCTCAGGGACCCGCTCTGGTGGCCTCAGGAAAGGCCAGTCCCATGCGAGTTGCTCGCGGGCCTCTCGGATTCCTCTCCCGTTCATGCTGGGGCCTAAGACCTTGTGTGGAGTTGGTTCTGGAACCTGAGGTTTCCTCTCCATTGCTGACATGGATCTTGGGGTACTTTGGAGTCTCCCCAGGGAGTCAGTTCTTGTCTCGAGTGGGGGCATGCACGAGCGCTTTCCTCCAAGCTGGAGCAGCAGTGTCACGCTTCCCTTCGAGTGGATCAAGGGATCAGTGGCTTTCCCTCGAGGCTTTCCCACGACGCATTACCAGGAGGCTTTCCACAGGCTGTCCCACATGCCACCGTGGTGTGAGTCGTCCTCGGCTTGAAAGTCGAGGCAGTGCAAGGAAAACTGTTTTCCCTGGAATGGACTGAGACATCTGGGGGAATCTGGGAATGGTGGCACGAACCTGGAGTTCCTCTCGCCTTCCTGTGGAGAGTGCCTCCACTTCAGATGTGACAGGAACGCCGGGAATTCTTTCCCGCAAACGCAGGGAAAGGATTCCTCCTCTCGAGCTTTGAGGCGGAATCGGGGCTCCTCTGGATGAGGGCAGGACTCTCCTGCTTCCTCTCGAGCGGACACGGGTATGTTCGGGGATCTTCTTGAGCTGCAGCAAGGGTGTGAAGGACCCTTTGGAATTTACCGAGGCTGGTGTGATTAAGCCTCGAGACGCCTGTGCGGAAATGGGCCTCATCTCGCCTGGAGGGGAGAACCTCTGGAGTTTCTCGAGTTGCGGCAGGTGCTCTCGACTTACGACGGGGACTTCAGGGACCCGCTCCGGTGGCCTCAGGAAGGCCAGTCCACTTGGGAGTTGCTCGGCGGCCTCTCAGGATTCTCTCTCCGTCGATGCCGGGTCCTAAAACCTTGTGTGGAGTCGGTGCCGGAACCTGAGTATCCCTCTCCAGTGCTGACATGGATCTTTGGGGTACTTCTGGAGTCTCCCCAGGGGAGTCAGTCCTCGTCTCGAGTCGGGGCATGCACGTGTGCTTTCTTCCGAGCTGTAGCAGCAGTGTCACGCTTCCCTTGGCATGGATCAAGGGATCTGTGGCTTTCCCTCGATGCTTTCCCACAAGGCTTTCCCACAGGGCTGTCCCACGTGCCACAGTGGTGTGAGTCGATCCTCGGCTTGAAACTCGAGGCAGTGCAGGGAAAACAGGATTCCCTGGAATAGACTGAGATATCTGGGTGACTCTGGAATGGTGGCACGACCCTGGAGTTCCTCGCGCCTTTCCTGTGGAGAGCGCTTCCTCTTGAGACGCGATGGGTACGCCGGAAATTCTTTCCCGACCACGCAGGGAAAGGATCCCTCCTCTCGAGCTAGGAGGCGGAAACGGGGCTCCTCTGAATGTGGGCGGGACTCTCGTGCTTCCTCTCGAGTGGAGACGGGTATGTCGGGGAATTTCTTGAGTTGCAGCAAGGGTGTGAAGGACCCTTTGGAAGTTCCAGAGGTTAGGTGTGATTAGCCTCGAGACGCCTCAGCGGAAATGGGCCTCATCTCGCCTGGAGGGGAGAACCTCCTGGATTTTCTCGAGTTGCGGCAGGTTGTCTCGACTTACCACGGGGACCTCAGGGACCCGCTCTGGTTGCCTCAGGAAAGGCCAGTCGCCATGCGAGTTGCTCGGGGGCCTCTCGGGATTCCTCTCCCGTCGATGCCGGTGCCTAAGGCCTTGTGTGGAGTCGGTGCCGGAGACTGAGGATTCCTCTCCAGTGCTGACATGGATCTTTGGGAACTTCTGGAGTCTCCCCAGGGGAGTCAGTCCTCGTCTCCAGTGGGGTCATGCATGTGCGCTTTCCTCCCGAGCTGTAGCAGCAGTGTCACGCTTCCCTTCGTGTGGATCAAGGGATCAGGGGCTTTCCCTCGAGGCTTTTCCCACAAGTCTTTCCCACAGGGCTGTCCCACGTGCCACCGTGGTGTGAGTCGATCCTCGGCTTGAAAGTCGAGGCAGTGTAAGAAAACAGGATTCCCTGGAATGGACTGAGACATCTGGGGGACTCTTGGAATGGTGGCACGACCCTGGAGTTCCTCGCGCCTTTCCTGAGAAGAGCGCCTCCTCTTGAGATGCGACAGGAACACGAGGAATTCTTTCCCCACGCAGGGAAAGGATCCCTCCTCTCGAGCTAGGAGGCGGAAACGGGGCTCCTCTGGATGTGGGCGGGACTCTCGAGCTTCCTCTCGAATGGAGACGTGTATGTGGGGAACTTCTTGAGTTGCAGCAAGGGTGTGAAGGACCCTTTGGAAGTTCCAGAGGTTCAGTGTGATTAGACTCGAGACCCCTCAGGGGAAAAGGGCCTCATCTCCCCTGGAGGGGAGAACTTCGCTGAATTGTTGTCGAATTATCGGCAGTGCTCTATGACTTTACTGACGGGG
>NW_017210538.1:0-2504 GCF_001704415.2 Capra hircus
GTCAGTTTTCATTCAATCCCAAAGAAAGGCAATGACAAAGAATATTCAAGCTGCTGCACAATTGCACTCATCTCACACACTAGTAAAGTAATGCTCAAAATTCTCCAAGTTCACATGAACTGTGAACTTCCAAATGTTCAAGAGGGATTTAAAACATGCAGAGAAACCAGAGATCAAACTGCCAACATCCACTGGATCATTGAAAAAGCAAGAGAGTTCCAGAAAAAAAGACATCTATTTCTGCTTTATTGACTATGCCAAAGCCTTTGACTGTGTGGATCACAATAAACTGGGAAAAATTCTGGGAAAGAGATGGGAATACCAGACCACCTGACCTGTCTCTTGAGAAACCTGTATGCAGGTCAGGAAGAAACAGTTCGAACTGGACATGGAACAACAGACTGGTTCTAATAGGAAAAGGAATATGTCAAGGCAGTGTATTAGTCACCCTGCTTATTTAACTTATATGCAGAGTACATCATGAGAAACACTGGGCTGGAGGAAGCACACGCTGGAATCCAGATTGCTGGGGAAATATCAAGAATCTCAGATATGCAGATGACACCACCCTTATGGCAGAAAGTGAAGAAGAACTAAAGAGTCTCCTGATGAAAGTGAAAGAGGAGAGTGAAAAAGTTAGCTTTAAGCTCAGCATTCAGAAAACTAAAATCATTGCATCCAGTCTCATCACTTCATGGCAAATAGATGGGAAAACATTGGAAACAGCAGCAGACTATTTTGGGGGGCTTGGAAATCACTGCAGGTGATGGCTGCCTCCATGAACTTAAAACATATTTATGACTTGGAAGAAAAGTGATGACCAAACTAGACAGCATATTAAAAAAGCCGAGACGTTGCTTTGCCAACAAAGATCCATCCAGTCAAGGCTATGGTTTTTCCATATGTCATGGGATGGATATGAAAGATGTACTATAAAGAAAGTGACAGCTGAAAATTGGATGCTTTTGAACTGTGGTGTTGGAGAAGATGCTTGTAGGTCGCTTGACTACAAGGAGACCAACCACTCCATCCTAAAGGAAATCAGGTCTGAATATACATTGGAAGGACTAATACTGAACCTGAAACTCCAATACTTTGGCCACTTGATGTGAAGAGCTGACTCACTTGGAAGTTGCTTTGATTTGCCTGTGAGTGTGGGAGCCCTCCCTGGGCAAAGGGCCTCAGGGTCATTGCCACTGAATCACGACCTCCAAGCAAGCGCATTCCAGCTGTGTGACATTCAGGAAGCAGGAGACTGGGAAAACTATCTTCCTTAGAGGAAGGAAAGTCATCCACGAGAGAGTGTGTTTTCAGGCCTCTCTTTGCAGCAAGTGTTTTTGCTTCTCAGACATCAGAGCTGCAGGCTTGCTCTTGAGCGGCTCAATTGCAGAGTCAGGGCTGTGTGTCTCACTGCACTTTCCAAGCATTGCAGACACACATTCCTAGGTTGGAGCAGTGCTTCCCATGAGAAAGAAGCCTCGGGAGTGTGTGTCTGAGCGGGCTGAGTGCCATGCTAGGTCACCTAGTCGAGGGCACCTTGCACATCCAATGGGCCCAGGCGAGTAGCTATGGACCGGCCCTTCGGTTGAGATATCCCAAAGCAGGGAACAAAGCCAGCTCTGTCAGAAGGAGGAAAACAGCAATGGGATGGATTTTCAAGCAGTTGCTAAGTCACACCACGTTAGGGCTCCCCGGGAAAGAAATGCGAATTTTTGGCCTCTAGGCCCAGTATCCAGATGTGTGCACAGGATATTTTCCCCACAGGATCCAAGAATGTTCCAGACAGACCTAAGCTCACTAGCTCTCTCCTGCAGAGGAAATGAAATATTGTTGCTGAACCACGAAAAGATGCTGGGATCTTGGCTTATGGAGGAGAAGAATTCAATCCAGGGCCCAAGACGAGGCTTGATTGCTCAGAGCTTTTGTGCAATAGAGTTTTATTAAAGATAAAGGAGATAGAGAAAGCTTCTGACAGAGACATCACAAGGGGCAGAAACGTACCCCCTTGCTAGTGTTAGTAATGGAGTTATATACTCTCCAATAAGTTATGACGAACAAAAGAATGTCTGAGGTTGTAAAGACTCACTATAGACCTACTCCCATAATTGACATTTTAAGATAACAGGATTAGCCAGAAGGTTTTTTCCAGAGACCGTCCTCAAGAAGGATGCATGATTGTTATATAATCCTAAGGAATGTAGAGGGAAAAACAGTTTGTCCTTTCTTCCTCCTGAGAATTCTAGACCCTCTCTCCTTGGGGACCCTTGAACTTCTTAGAAACCTGCCTTGGCAATGACTCTCTCAGAAACATGATTGAACAGCCGTTTGGAGTTCCTTTGACTTTCCCTGGGAGGAGGGAGCCCTCCCTGAGCACAGGCCTCAGGGGCCATGGCCAATGAAAAAGAATCTCCCAGCAATGCTTTTCAGCCCTGTGTGACTCTCAGCCCACAGGGGCTGAGAAAACTCTCTTCCTTGGAGGAAGGAAAGGCAGCCCAAGAGTGTGT
>NW_017210539.1:0-2503 GCF_001704415.2 Capra hircus
AGCAACTCGTATGGGGACAGGCTTTCCTGAGGCCACCAGAGCGGGACCTGAGGTCCCCGTCGTAATTCGAGAGCACCTGCCGCAATTCGAGAAAATCCAGGAGGTTCTCCCCTCCAGGCGTGATGAGGCCCATTTCGATGAGGTGTCCCGAGGCTAATCACACGTAAACTCTGGAACTTCCAAAGGGTCCTTCACACCCTTGATGCAACTCAACACGTTCCCCGAGATAACCGTCTCCACTCGAGAGGAAGCACGAAAGTTCCGCCCACATCTAGAGTAGCCGCGGTTTCCGCCTCCTAGCTCGAGAGTTGGGATCCTTTCCCTGTGTGGTCGGGAAAGAGTTTCTGGCGTTCCCGTCGCATCTCCAGAGGAGGCGCTCTCCACAGGAAAGGCAGAGGAACTCCACGGTCGTGCCACCATTTCCAGAGTCCAAAGATGTCTCAGTCCATTCCAGGGAAACCTGTTTTCCCTGCACAGCCTCGACTTTCAAGCCGGTGATCTACTCACACCACGGTTGCACGTGGGACAGCCCTGTGGGAAAGCCTCGTGGGAAAGCCCTCGTGGGAACCCTCGAGGAAAAGCCACTGTTCCCTTGATACACATGAAGGGAAGGGTGACACTGCTGCTACAGCTCGGGAGGTAAGCGCACGTGCATGCCCTCACTCGAGACGAGGACTGACTCCCTTGGGGAGACTCCAGAAGAACCCCAATATCCATGTCAGCACTGGCGAGGAATCCTCAGGTTCCGGCACCGACTCCACACAAGGTCTTAGGCCCCGGCATCGATGGGACAGGAATCCAAGAAGCCACCGAGCAACTCGCATGGGGACTGGCCTTTCCTGAGACCACCAGAGAGAGTCCCTGAGGTCCCCGTCGTAAGTCGAGAGCACCAGCCACAACCGAGAAAATCTAGGAGGTACTCCCTCCATGCGAGATGACGCCCATTTCCGCTGAGGCGTCTCGAGGCTAATCACAGCTAACCTCTGGAACTTCCAAAGGGTCCTTCACACCCTTGCTGCAACTCAAGAAGTTCCCCGACATACCCGTCTCCACTCGAGATGAAGCAAGAGAGTCCGCCCACATCCAGAGGACCCCCGTTTCCGCCTCATAGCTCGAGAGGAGGGGTCCCTCCCTGCGTGGTCGGGAAAGAATTCCTGGCGTTCCTGTCGCATCTCAAGTTGAAGCGCTCTCCACAGGCAAGGCGAGAGGGACTCCAGGGTCGTGACACCATTCCCAGAGTACCCCAGATGTCTCAGTCCATTCCAGGGAAACCTGTTTTCCCCTGCACTGCCTCGACTTTCAAGCCGAGGATCGACTCACACGACGGTGGCACGTGGTATAGCCCTGTGGGAAAGCTCGTGGAAAGCTCGTGGGAAAGCCTCGAGGGTAAGCCGCAGATCCCTTGATCCACGCGAGTGGAAGGGTGACACAGCTACACAACTCGGGAGGAATGCGCACGTGCATGCCCCCACTCGAGTCGAGGACTGACTTCCCTGGGCAGACTCCAGAAGAACCCCAAGATCCATGTCAGCACTGGAAAGGAATCCTCAGGTTCCGGCACCAACTCCACACATGGTCTTAGGCCCCGGCATTGACGGGAGAGGAATCCCGAGAGCCGCCGAGCAACTGGCATGGGGACTGGCATTTCCTCCATCAGAGCGGGTCCCTGAAGTCCCCGTCGTAAGTCGCGAGCACCTGCCGAAACTCGAGAAAATCCAGGAGGTTCTCCCTCCAGGCGAGATGAGGCCCATTTCCGCTGAGGCATCTCGAATCTAATCACACCTAACCTCGGGTTTCCAAAGGGTCCTTCACCCCCTTCCTACAACTCAAGAAGTTCCCCAACATACCCGTCTCCACTCGAGAGGAAGCACGAGAGTCCCGCCCACATCCAGAGGAGCCCGTTTCGGCCTCCTAGCTCGAGAGAGGGGATCGTTTCCCTGCGTGGTTGGGAAAGAATTCGCGGCGTTCCCGTCGCATCTCAAGAGGAGACACTCTCCACAGGAAAAGGTGAGAGGTACTCCAGGGTCGTGCCACCATTCCCAGTGTCCCCAGATGTCTCAGTCCATTCCAGGGAAACCTGTTTTCCCTGCACTGCCTCGACTTTCAAGCCGAGGATCGACTCACACCACGGTGGCACGTGGACAGCCCTGTGTGGAAAGCTTCTAGGGAAAGCCTCGTGGGAAAGCCTCGAGGGAAAGCCACAGATCCCTTGATCCACGTGAAGGGAAGCGTGACTCTGTTGCTAGAGCTCGGGAGGAAAGCGCACGTGGATGCCCCAATCGAGACGAGGACTGACTCCCCTGAGGAGACTCCAGAAGAACCCCTAGATCCAAGTCAGCACTGGAGAGGATTCCTCAGGTTCCAGCACCGACTCCACACAAGGTCTTAGGCCCCGGCATCGACGTGAGAGGGAATCCCGAGAGACCCCGCGCAACTCGCGTGGGGACTGGCCTTTCCTGAGGCCACCAGAGCGGGTCCCTGAGGTCCCGTCATAAGTCGAGAG
>NW_017210540.1:0-2502 GCF_001704415.2 Capra hircus
AGATCTGCCGTACTGGAGTCGCACTTAGCTTCGTGTAAGCAGGGATTTCAGCTTGACGGGACTTGCTGCCTCCTCTTCCCCCGAGGAGCTCGCTTCCCTGCTGGCTGTGCACTCGCCTATCGGCGGGGCGCAGGGCTCCTCCAGCAGTCTTGCCTCAGGGCTGCTTCCCCTGAGTTGGGCTGTGGCAGAACCCAGACACGCAGGATCAGGCCCCAAACACCTGCACATGTCTCTGCTGGGGAGGAGAGTGCTAGGGAACCTACGTCTGTCATTCACTTTCTGGCACCCAAGGAATCAGCCTCCGTGTGTGCGGGGCTGAAAACCCCAGCCAGGGCCCTGGGAGCCTGGTGCTCTCCGTGTGGCGCTGAATCTGGGCGGCCAAGCAACCGCTGGAGGAGCCCTGCAGTTGCCCTTCCCTTCCCTCTGACAGAATTCTCACTGCTGGACCCTTGCAGTGTGCAACCACCAGCCCCTAAGCTCTCCT
Source organism: Capra hircus (assembly GCF_001704415.2). Lineage (NCBI taxonomy): Eukaryota > Metazoa > Chordata > Mammalia > Artiodactyla > Bovidae > Capra > Capra hircus. Next base: position 485 of record NW_017210540.1, read on the forward strand.
TAAGGAGGACTGGGACCTAAGTGCAAAGGCAAGGCAGGATTGGAGCTGAGGCAAGAGAGGCGCCAGTGGCAACTCCCAGGCTCCTGCTGCCTGCTCCTTCCTGGAGAGGCAGCCTAAAAGCAAGGCAAGTCTGGGCAAGGCTAGCCCCCGGCAGAGCAGCCTCGCGCCAGGAACTCTGCAGATCGGGCTCTGAGCAGAGCTAGAGCTCTGCCGTACTGGAGCGCACTTAGCTCCGTGCAAGCAGGCTTTCAACTTGACGGGGCTGGGCTGCCTCCTCTTCCCCGAGGAGGCTCGCTTCCCTGCTGGCTGTGCACTCGCCTATCAGGCGGGGCGCAGGCTCCTCCAGCAGGTCTTGCTCAGGGCTGCTTCCCTGAGTTGGGCTGTGGCAGGAACCAGACACGCAGGATCAGCCCCAACCACCTGCACATGTCTCTGCTGGGAGGAGAGTGCTAGGAACCTACGTCTGTCATACACTTTCTGGGCACCCAAGGAATCAGCCTCCGTGTGTGCGGGCTGAAAACCCCAGCCAGGGCCTGGGAGCCTGGTGCTCTCGGTGCGGCGCTGATTCTAGACGCCTAGAAACCGCTGGAGGAGCCTGCAGTTGCCCTTCCCTTCCCTCTGACAGAGCTCTCACTGCTGAAGCCCTTGCAGTGTGCAACCCACCACCCCTAAGCCCTCCCAACACGCCTGGCACCTATGTGCAAAGGCAAGGCAGGATTGGAGCTGAGGCAAGGAAGGCACCAGTGGCGTCTCCCAGGCTCGCTCAGACAGCTCCTTCCTGGGAGGGAGCCTAAAAGCAAGGCAAGTCTGGCAAGGCGAGCCCCCGGCCGAGCAGCCTCGCGCCAGAAACTCTGGCCAGATCGGGGCTCTGAGCAGAGCTAGAGCTCTGCCGTACTGGAGGCCACTTAGCTCCGTGCAAGCAGGGCTTTCCTCTTGACTGGGCTCGGCTGCCTCCTCTTCTCCCGAGGAGGCTCGCTACACTGCTGGCTGTGCTCTCGCCTATCAGGCGGGCGCGCAGGGCTCCTCCAGCAGGTCTTGCCTCAGGGGCTGCTTCCCTGAGTTGGCTGTGGGCGGAACCCAGACACGCAGGATAAGGCCCCAACCACCTGCACATGTCTCTGCTGGGGAGGAGAGTGCTAGGGAACCTACGTCTCTCACACACTTTCTAGGCACCCACGGAGTCAGCCTCTGGGAGTGTGGGATGCAAAACCCAGCCAGGGGCCCTTGGAACCTGGTGCTCTCCGTGCGGAGCTTTGTCTGGGCGGCCAAGGAACCGCTGAAGGAGCCCTGCTGTTGCCCTTCGCTTCCCTCTGACAGAGCTTTCACTGCTGGAGCCCTTGGCAGTGTGCAACCCACCAGCCCTAAGCCCTCCTCAAGGACGCTTGGGACCTAAGTGCAAAGGCAAGGCAGGGGTAGAGCTGAAGCCAGGAAGGCGCCAGTGGCGTTTCCGAGCCTCACACAGCCTGCTCCTTCCTGGGGAGGGAGCCTTAAAGCAAGGCAAGTCTGCGCAAGGCTCGCCTATGGCAGAGCATCTTGGTGCCAGGAACTCTGCCAGATCGGGCCTCTGAACAGAGCTAGAGATCTGCCGTACTGGAGTCGCACTTAGCTTCGTGTAAGCAGGGATTTCAGCTTGACGGGGACTTGCTGCCTCCTCTTCCCCGAGGAGGCTCGCTTCCCTGCTGGCTGTGCACTCGCCTATCAGGCGGGGCGCAGGGCTCCTCCAGCAGGTCTTGCCTCAGGGGCTGCTTCCCCTGAGTTGGGGCTGTGGGCAGGAACCCAGACACGCAGGATCAGGCCCAAACACCTGCACATGTCTCTGCTGGGGAGGAGAGTGCTAGGGAACCTACGTCTGTCATACACTTTCTGGGCACCCAAGGAATCAGCCTCCGTGTGTGCGGGGCTGAAAACCCCAGCCAGGGCCCTGGGAGCCTGGTGCTCTGTGTGCGCTGAATCTGGCGGCCAGTTTTTCCCTTCCTCTCAGAATTCTCACTGGGAGCCCTTGGCAGTGGCCAAGCACC
>NW_017210541.1:0-2502 GCF_001704415.2 Capra hircus
AGCCTCGCGCCAGAAACTCTGCCAGATCGGGGCTCTGAGAGAGCTAGAGCTCTGCCGTACTGGAGGCCCACTTAGCTCGTGCAAGCAGGGCTCCTCTTGATGGGCTCGGCTGCCTCCTCTCTCCCCGAGGAGGCTCGCTACAACTGCTGGCTGTGCTCTCGGCCTATCAGCGGCGCGCAGGCTCCTCCAGCAGGTCTTGCCTCAGGGCTGCTTCCCCTGAGTTGAGGCTGTGGGCGGGAACCCAGACACGCAGGATAAGGCCCCAACCACCTGCACATGTCTCTGCTGGGGAGGAGAGTGCTAGGGAACCTACGTCTCTCACACACTTTCTAGCACCCACGGAGTCAGCCTCTGGGAGTGTGGGATGCAAAACCCAGCCAGGGGCCCTTGGAACCTGGTGCTCTCCGTGCGGAGCTTTGTCTGGGCGGCCAAGGAACCGCTGAAGGAGCCCTGCTGTTGCCCTTCGCTTCCCTCTGACAGAGCTTTCACTGCTGGAGCCCTTGGCAGTGTGCAACCCACCAGCCCCTAAGCCCTCCTCAAGGACGCTTGGGACCTAAGTGCAAAGGCAAGGCAGGGGTAGAGCTGAAGCCAGGAAGGCGCCAGTGGCGTTTCCGAGCCTCACACAGCCTGCTCCTTCCTGGGAGGGAGCCTTAAAGCAAGGCAAGTCTGCGCAAGGCTCGCCTATGGCAGAGCATCTTGGTGCCAGGAACTCTGCCAGATCGGGCCTCTGAACAGAGCTAGAGATCTGCCGTACTGGAGTCGCACTTAGCTTCGTGTAAGCAGGGATTTCAGCTTGACGGGGACTTGCTGCCTCCTCTTCCCCCGAGGAGGCTCGCTTCCCTGCTGGCTGTGCACTCGCCTATCAGGCGGGGGGCAGGGCTCCTCCAGCAGGTCTTGCCTCAGGGGCTGCTTCCCCTGAGTTGGGGCTGTGGGCAGGAACCCAGACACGCAGGATCAGGCCCAAACACCTGCACATGTCTCTGCTGGGGAGGAGAGTGCTAGGGAACCTACGTCTGTCATACACTTTCTGGCACCCAAGGAATCAGCCTCCGTGTGTGCGGGCTGAAAACCCCAGCCAGGGGCCCTGGGAGCCTGGTGCTCTCCGTGTGGCGCTGAATCTGGGCGGCCAAGCAACCGCTGGAGGAGCCCTGCAGTTGCCCTTCCCTTCCCTCTGACAGAATTCTCACTGCTGGAGCCCTTGGCAGTGTGCAACCCACCAGCCCCTAAGCTCTCCTTAAGGAGGACTGGGACCTAAGTGCAAAGGCAAGGCAGGATTGGAGCTGAGGCAAGAAAGGCGCCAGTGGCGACTCCCAGGCTCCTGCTGCCTGCTCCTTCCTGGAGAGGCAGCCTAAAAGCAAGGCAAGTCTGGGCAAGGCTAGCCCCCGGCAGAGCAGCCTCGCGCCAGGAACTCTGCCAGATCGGGGCTCTGAGCAGAGCTAGAGCTCTGCCGTACTGGAGGCGCACTTAGCTCCGTGCAAGCAGGGCTTTCAACTTGACGGGCTGGGCTGCCTCCTCTTCCCCGAGGAGGCTCGCTTCCCTGCTGGCTGTGCACTCGCCTATCAGGCGGGGGCGCAGGGCTCCTCCAGCAGGTCTTGCCTCAGGGGCTGCTTCCCCTGAGTTGGGGGCTGTGGGCAGGAACCCAGACACGCAGGATCAGGCCCCAACCACCTGCACATGTCTCTGCTGGGGAGGAGAGTGCTAGGGAACCTACGTCTGTCATACACTTTCTGGGCACCCAAGGAATCAGCCTCCGTGTGTGCGGGGCTGAAAACCCCAGCCAGGGGCCCTGGGAGCCTGGTGCTCTCGGTGCGGCGCTGATTCTAGGCGGCCTAGAAACCGCTGGAGGAGCCCTGCAGTTGCCCTTCCCTTCCCTCTGACAGAGCTCTCACTGCTGAAGCCCTTGGCAGTGTGCAACCCACCACCCCCTAAGCCCTCCCAACGACGGCCTGGCACCTATGTGCAAAGGCAAGGCAGGATTGGAGCTGAGGCAAGGAAGGCACCAGTGGCGTCTCCCAGGCTCGCTCAGACAGCTCCTTCCTGGGGAGGGAGCCTAAAAGCAAGGCAAGTCTGGCAAGGCGAGCCCCGGCCGAGCAGCCTCGCGCCAGAAACTCTGCCAGATCGGGGCTCTGAGCAGAGCTAGAGCTCTGCCGTACTGGAGGCCCACTTAGCTCCGTGCAAGCAGGGCTTTCCTCTTGACTGGGCTCGGCTGCCTCCTCTTCTCCCGAGGAGGCTCGCTACACTGCTGGCTGTGCTCTCGCCTATCAGGCGGCGCGCAGGGCTCCTCCAGCAGGTCTTGCCTCAGGGGCTGCTTCCCTGAGTTGAGGCTGTGGGCGGGAACCCAGACACGCAGGATAAGGCCCCAACCACCTGCACATGTCTCTGCTGGGGAGGAGAGTGCTAGGGAACCTACGTCTCTCACACACTTTCTAGGCACCCACGGAGTCAGCCTCTGGGAGTGTGGGGATGCAAAACCAGCCAGGGGCCCTTGGAACCTGGTGCTCC
>NW_017210542.1:0-2500 GCF_001704415.2 Capra hircus
TTCAGGAAGCAGGAAGAGCTGGGAAAACTATCTTCCTTAGAGGAAGGAAAGTCATCCACAGAGAGTGTGTTTTCAGGCCTCTCTTTGCAGCAAGTGTTTTGCTTCTCAGACATCAGAGCTGCAGGCTTGCTCTGAGGGCCTCAATTTGCAGAGTCAGGGCTGTGTGTCTCACTGCACTTTCCAAGCATTGCAGACACATTCCTAGGTTGGAGCAGTGCTTCCATGAGAAAGAAGCCTCGGGAGTGTGTCTGAGCGGGCTGAGTGCCATGCTAGGGTCACCTAGTCGAGGGGCACCTTGCAAATCCAATGGGCCCCAGGCGAGTAGCTATGGACCGGGCCCTTCGGTTGAGATATCCCAAAGCAGGGAACAAAGCTAGCTCTGTCAGAAGGAGGAAAACAGCAATGGGATGGATTTTCAAGCAGTTGCTAAGTCACACCCACGTTAGGGCTCCCCCGGGAAAAGAAATGCGAATTTTTTGGCCTCTAGGCCCAGTATCCGATGTGTGCACAGGATATTTTCCCCACAGGATTCAAGAATGTTCCAGACAGACCTAAGCTCACTAGCTCTCTCCTGCAGAGGAAATGAAATATTGTTGCTGAACCACGAAAAAGATGCTGGGATTCTTGGCTTATGGAGGAGAAGAATTCAATCCAGGGCCCAAGACGAGGCTTGATTGCTCAGAGCTTTTGTGCAATAGAGTTTTATTAAAGTAAAAGGAGATAGAGAAAGCTTCTGACAGAGAATCACAAGGGGCAGAAAGCGTACCCCCCTTGCTAGTGTTGGTAATGGAGTTATATACTCTCCAATAAGTTATGACAACGAACAAAAGAATGTCTGGAGGTTGTAAAGACTCACTAGACCTACTCCCATAATTTACATTTTAAGATAACAGGATTAGCCAGAAGGTTTTTTCGCAGAGACCGTCCTCAAGAAGGATGCATGATTGTTATATAATCCTAAGGAATGTAGAGGGGAAAACAGTTTGTCCTTTCTTCCTCCTTGAGAATTCTAGACCCCTCTCTCCTTGGGGACCTTGAACTTCTTAGAAACCTGCCTTGGCAAATGACTCTCTCAGAAACATGATTGAACAGCCGTTTGGAGCTTCCTTTGACTTTCCCTGGGAGGGAGGGAGCCCTCCCTGAGCACAGGGCCTCAGGGGCCATGGCCAATGAAAAGAATCTCCCAGCAAGTGCTTTTCAGCCCTGTGTGGCTCTCAGCCCACAGGAGGCTGAGAAAACTCTCTTTTCCTTGGAGGAAGGAAAGGCAGCCCAAGAGTGTGTTTTCAGGCCTGTATCTTGCAGCAAGTGTTTGGCTTGTTAGACAGAAGACCTGCAGGCCTGTTCCAACAGACTCAATGCCAGAATCAGGGTCTTGTGTCTCCCTGCAGTTTCCTGGCCTTGCAAACACATTCCTAGGTGAGAGCAGTCCTGCCCATGGGGAAGCAGGCTGCGGGAGTGTGTCTGAGGGGGCCAGGTGTCATGCTGGGGTCACCTGGTCGAGGGCACCTTGCACCTCCAATGGACCCCAGGCAAGGAGTTGCAGGCCACCACCTTGCTTCTGAAATCCCAAAATGGGGAGCAAAGCTCGCTCTGTCAGAGAGGAAGAAAACAGCAACAGGATGGATTTTCAAGCAGTTGCTAGGCTGTACTGCGTTAGGGCTCCAAGGAAGGAAAATGCGAATTTTAGCCCCTACGACTGGTATCCAGGTGGGCTCCCAGGATGATTTCCCGCAGGATCCAAGAACGTTCCAGACAGACCTGGGCTCACTAGCTCCCTCCTGCAGAGGAACATGAGAGAACAGCTGTTTGGAGGTTGCTTTGACTTCCCCGGGAGGGGTAGGATCCCTCCCTGGGTGCAGGGCCTCAGGGGCCATTGCCGCTGAGAAATGCCCTCTAAGCCAGACCTTTCCAGCCTTGTATGACTCAGCACGGAGGAGACTGGAAAAGCTCTCTTCCTTGGAGGAAGGAAAGGCAGCCCCAGAGAGTGTGTTTTTCACACCTGTATCTTGCAGCAAGTGTTTGGCGTCTCAGACGTCAGACCTCCAGGCCTGCTCCAACGGCCTCAGTTCCAGAGTCAGGGCCGTGTGTCTCCCTGCATTTTCTGAGCCTTGGGAACACATTCCTAGGTCAGAACAGTCCTGCCCATGGGGAAGGAGGCTGCGGGAGTGTGTCTGAGGGGTCGGGTGCCATGCTGGGGTCCAATAGACCCGGTACTCCAATAGAGCCCCAGGACAACAGCGGTGGGGCTCCCCCTGGCTTCCGAAATGCCAAAAGCGAGAAGCAAGCTAGCTCTATCAGAAGGAAGAAAAGAGCAATCGGATGGATGTTCAGGCTGTTGCTGGGCCGCACCACTTCAGGGTCCCCCCCGAGAGGAACAGGGCCCCTGTGGCCCCTAGGTCGCGATATGCAGGTTAACACACAGGGTGTGTCCCCATAGGAGCCAAGAATTTTCCTGACAGACCTAAGGCTCACTAGAGCTCTCCCACAGGGCAAAAGGGGT
>NW_017210543.1:0-2500 GCF_001704415.2 Capra hircus
TGGTGGGCTCTCCGTGCGGAGCTTTGGTCTGGGCGGCCAAGGAACCGCTGAAGGAGCCCTGCTGTTGCCCTTCGCTTCCCTCTGACAGAGCTTTCACTGCTGGAGCCGCTTGGCAGTGTGCAACCCAGCCCCCTAAGCCCTCCTCAAGGACGCTTGGGACCTAAGTGCAAAGGCAAGGCAGGGGTAGAGCTGAAGCCAGGAAGGCGCCAGTGGCGTTTCCGAGCCTCACACAGCCTGCTCCTTCCTGGGGAGGGAGCCTTAAAGCAAGGCAAGTCTGCGGCAAGGCTCGCCTATGGCAGAGCATCTTGGTGCCAGGAACTCTGCCAGATCGGGCCTCTGAACAGAGGCTAGAGATCTGCCGTACTGGAGTCGCACTTAGCTTCGTGAAGCAGGGATTTCAGCTTGACGGGGACTTGCTGCCTCCTCTTCCCCCGAGGAGGCTCGCTTCCCTGCTGGCTGTGCACTCGCCTATCAGGCGGGGGCGCAGGGCTCCTCCAGCAGGTCTTGCCTCAGGGGCTGCTTCCCCTGAGTTGGGGCTGTGGGCAGGAACCCAGACACGCAGGATCAGGCCCCAAACACCTGCACATGTCTCTGCTGGGGAGGAGAGTGCTAGGGAACCTACGTCTGTCATACACTTTCTGGGCACCCAAGGAATCAGCCTCCGTGTGTGCGGGGCTGAAAACCCCAGCCAGGGGCCTGGGAGCCTGGTGGCTCTCCGTGTGGCGCTGAATCTGGGCGGCCAAGCGAACCGCTGGAAGGAGCCCTGCAGTTGCCCTTCCGCTTCCCTCTGACAAGAATTCTCACTGCTGGAGCCCTTGGCAGTGTGCAACCCACCAGCCCCTAAGCTCTCCTTAAGGAGGACTGGGACCTAAGTGCAAAGGCAAGGCAGGATTGGAGCTGAGGCAAGAAAGGCGCCAGTGGCGACTCCCAGGCTCCTGCTGCCTGCTCCTTCCTGAGAAGGCAGCCTAAAAGCAAGGCAAGTCTGGGCAAGGCTAGCCCCCGGCAGAGCAGCCTCGCGCCAGGAACTCTGCCAGATCGGGGCTCTGAGCAGAGCTAGAGCTCTGCCGTACTGGAGGCGCACTTAGCTCCGTGCAAGCAGGGCTTTCAACTTGACGGGGCTGGGCTGCCTCCTCTTCCCCCGAGGAGGCTCGCTTCCCTGCTGGCTGTGCACTCGCCTATCAGGCGGGGGCGCAGGGCTCCTCCAGCAGGTTCTTGCCTCAGGGGCTGCTTCCCCTGAGTTGGGGCTGTGGGCAGGAACCCAGACACGCAGGATCAGGCCCCAAACACCTGCACATGTCTCTGCTGGGGAGGAGAGTGCTAGGGAACCTACGTCTGTCATACACTTTCTGGGCACCCAAGGAATCAGCCTCCGTGTGTGCGGGGCTGAAAAACCCCAGCCAGGGGCCCTGGGAGCCTGGTGCTCTCGGTGCGGCGCTGATTCTAGGCGGCCTAGAAACCGCTGGAGGAGCCCTGCAGTTGCCCTTCCTTCCCTCTGACAGAGCTCTCACTGCTGAAGCCCTTGGCAGTGTGCAACCCACCACCCCCTAAGCCCTCCCCAACGCACTGCCTGGCACCTATGTGCAAAGGCAAGGCAGGATTGGAGCTGAGGCAAGGAAGGCACCAGTGGCGTCTCCCAGGCTCGCTCAGACAGCTCCTTCCTGGGAGGGAGCCTAAAAGCAAGGCAAGTCTGGGCAAGGCGAGCCCCCGGCCGAGCAGCCTCGCGCCAGAAACTCTGCCAGATCGGGGGCTCTGAGCAGAGCTAGAGCTCTGCCGTACTGGAGGCCCACTTAGCTCCGTGCAAGCAGGGCTTTCCTCTTGACTGGGCTCGGCTGCCTCCTCTTCTCCCGAGGAGGCTCGCTACACTGCTGGCTGTGCTCTCGCCTATCAGGCGGGCGCGCAGGGCTCCTCCAGCAGGTCTTGCCTCAGGGGCTGCTTCCCCTGAGTTGAGGGCTGTGGGCGGGAACCCAGACACGCAGGATAAGGCCCCAACCACCTGCACATGTGTCTCCTGCTGGGGAGGAGAGTGCTAGGGAACCTACGTCTCTCACACACCTTTCTAGGCACCCACGGAGTCAGCCTCTGGGAGTGTGGGGGATGCAAAACCCAGCCAGGGGCCCTTGGAACCTGGTGCTCTCCGTGCGGAGCTTTGTCTGGGCGGCCAAGGAACCGCTGGAAGGAGCCCTGCTGTTGCCCTCGCTTCCCTCTGACAGAGCTTTCACTGCTGGAGCCCTTGGCAGTGTGCAACCCACCAGCCCTAAGCCCTCCTCAAGGACGCTTGGGACCTAAGTGCAAAGGCAAGGCAGGGGTAGAGCTGAAGCCAGGAAGGCGCCAGTGGCGTTTCCGAGCTCACACAGCCTGCTCCTTCCTGGGGAGGGAGCCTTAAGCAAGGCAAGTCTGCGCAAGGCTCGCCTATGGCAGAGCATCTTGGTGCCAGGAACTCTGCCAGATCGGGCGCTCTGAACAGAGCTAGAGATCTGCCGTACTGGAGTCGCACTTAGCT
>NW_017210544.1:0-2496 GCF_001704415.2 Capra hircus
CGTGATACTGGAGTTCCTCTCGCCTTTCCTGTGGAGAGCGCCTCAATTGAGATGCGACGGGAAGGCCGGGAATTCTTTCCCGACCACGCAGGGAAAGGAAGCCTCCTCTCGAGCTAGGAGGCGGAAACGGGGCTCCTCTGGTTGTGGCGGGACTCTCGTGCTTCCTCTCGAGTGAGTCGGGTATGTCGGGGAATTTCTTGAGTTGCAGCAAGGGTGTGAAGGACCTTTGGAAGTTCCAGAGTTTAGGTGTGATTAGCCGGCAAGACGCCTCAGTGGAAATGGGGCCTCATCTCGAATGGAGGGGAGAACCTCCTGGATTTTCTCGAGTTGCGGCAGGTGCTCTCGACTTACGACGGGACATCAGGGGACCCGCTCTGGTGGCCTCAGGAAAGGCCAGTCCCCTTGCGAGTTGCTCGGGCCTCTCGGGGCCTCTCGGGATTCCTCTCCCGTCGAAGCCGGGGCCTAAGACCTTGTGTGGAATCGGTGCCGGAACCTGAGTATTCTCTCCCAGTGCTGACATGGATCTTGGGGTACTTCTGGAGTCTCCCCAGGGGAGTCAGTCCTCGTCTCGAGTGGGGGCATGCAGGTGCGCTTTCCTCCCGAGCTGTAACAGCAGTGTCGCGCTTCCCTTGGCGTGGATCAAGGGATCTGTGGCTTTCCCTTGAGGCTTTCCCCGCGAGGTTTTCCCACGAGGCTTTTCCCACAGGGCTGTCCCACGTGCCACCTTGGTGTGCGTCGATCCTCGGCTTGAAAGTCGAGGCAGTGTAGGGAAAACAGGTTTCCCTGGAATGGACTGAGACATCTGGGGGACTCTGGAAATGGTGGCCACAACCCTGGAGTTCCTCTCAACATTTCTGTGGAGAGCGCCTCCTCTTGAGATGCGAAGGGAACGCCGGGAATTCTTTCCCGACCACGCAGGGGAAAGGATCCTACTCTCGAGCTAGGTGCGGAAACGGGTCTCTGCTGGATGTGGGCGGGAATCTCGTGCTTCCTCTCGAGTGGAGACGGTTTGTCGAGGAACTTCTTGAGTTGCAGTAAAGGAGTGAAAGACCCTTTGGAAGTTCCAGATGTTAGATGCGATTAGCCTCCAGACGCCTCAGCGGAAATGGGCCTCATCTCGCCTGGAGGGGAGAACCTCCTGGATTTCTCGAGTTGCGGCAGGTGCTCTCGACTTACGACTGGGACCTCAGGGACCCGCTCTGGTGGCCTCAGGAAAGGCCAGTCCCATGCGAGATGCTCGGGGCCTCTCGGGATTCCCTATCTCCGTCGAAGCCGGGGCCTAAGACCTTGTGTGGAATCGGTGCCGGAACCTGAGGATTCCTCTCCAGTGCTGACATGGATCTTGGGGTACTTCTGGAGTCTCCCCAGGGGAGTCAGTCCTCGTCTCGAGTGGGGGCATGCAAGTGCGCTTTCCTCCCGAGCTGTAGCAGCAGTGTCACGCTTCCCTTGGCGTGGATCAAGGGATCAGGGCTTTCCCTCGAGGCTTTCCCATGAGGCTTTCCCACGAGGCTTTCCCACTGGGCTGTCCCACGTGCCACCGTGGTGTGAGTCGATCCTCGGCTTGAAAGTTGAGGCAGTGTAGGGAAAACAGGTTTCCCTGGAATGGATTGAGACATCTGGGGGACTCTGGGAATGTGGCACGACCCTGGAGTTCCTCTCGCCTTTCCTGTGGAGAGCGCCTCCAATTGAGATGCGACGGGAAGGCGGGAATTCTTTCCCGACCACGCAGGGAAAGGATCCCTCCTCTCGAGCTAGGAAGGCGGAAACCGGGCTCCTCTGGTTGTGGGCGGGACTCTCGTGTTTCCTCTCGAGTGGAGTCGGGTTATGTCGGGGAACTTCTTGATTTGCAGCAAAGGGTGTGAAGGACCCTTTGTAAGTTCCAGAGTTTAGGTGTGATTAGCCTCAAGACGCCTCAGTGGAAATGGGCCTCATCTCGAATGCAGGGGAGAACCTCCTGGATTTTCTCGAGTTGCGGCAGGTGCTCTCGACTTACGACGGGGACATCAGGGACCCGCTCTGGTGGCCTCAGGAAAGGCCAGTCCCCTTGCGAGTTGCTCGGGGGACCACTCGGGTTTCTGCTCCCGTCGATGCTGGGCCTAAAACTTGGTGTGGAGTCAGTGCCGGAACCTGAGGATTCCTCTGCAGTGCTGACATGGTCCTTGGGGTACTTCTGGAGTCTCCGAGGGGAGTCAGTCCTTCGTCTCGAGTGGGGACATGCACGTGCCCTTTCCTTCCGAGCTGTAGCAGCAGTGTCGCACTTCCCTTCGCGTCGATCAAGGAATCTGTGGCTTTCCCTTCGAGGCTTTCCCCACGAGGCTTTCCCACGAGGCTTTCCCACAGGGCTGTCCCACGTGCCACTGTGGTGAGAGTCGATCCTTGGATTGAAAGTCGAGGCAGTGCAGGGGAAAACAGGTTTCCCTGGAATGGACTGAGACATGTGGGGGACTCTGGGAATGGTGGCACAACCCTGGAGTTCCTCTCGCCTTTCCTGTGGAG
>NW_017210545.1:0-2496 GCF_001704415.2 Capra hircus
GCAGGAATCAGGCCCAACCACCTGCACATGTCTCTGCTGGGGAGGAGAGTGCTAGGGAACCTACGTCTGTCATACACTTTCTGGGCACAAGGAAGGAATCAGCCTCCGTGTGTGCGGGGCTGAAAACCCCAGCCAGGGGCCCTGGGAGCCTGGTGCTCTCGGTGCGGCGCTGATTCTAGGCGGCCTAGAAACCGCTGGAGGAGCCCTGCAGTTGCCCTTCCCTTCCCTCTGACAGAGCTCTCACTGCTGAAGCCCTTGGCAGTGTGCAACCCACCACCCCCTAAGCCCTCCCCAACCACGCCTGGCACCTATGTGCAAAGGCAAGGCAGGATTGGAGCTGAGGCAAGGAAGGCACCAGTGGCGTCTCCCAGGCTCGCTCAGACAGCTCCTTCCTGGGGAGGGAGCCTAAAAGCAAGGCAAGTCTGGGCAAGGCGAGCCCCCCGGCCGAGCAGCCTCGCGCCAGAAACTCTGCCAGATCGGGGCTCTGAGCAGAGCTAGAGCTCTGCCGTACTGGAGGCCCACTTAGCTCCGTGCAAGCAGGGCTTTCCTCTTGACTGGGCTCGGCTGCCTCCTCTTCTCCCGAGGAGGCTCGCTACACTGCTGGCTGTGCTCTCGCCTATCAGGCGGCGCGCAGGGCTCCTCCAGCAGGTCTTGCCTCAGGGGCTGCTTCCCCTGAGTTGAGGCTGTGGGCGGGAACCCAGACACGCAGGATAAGGCCCCAACCACCTGCACATGTCTCTGCTGGGGAGGAGAGTGCTAGGGAACCTACGTCTCTCACACACTTTCTAGGCACCCACGGAGTCAGCCTCTGGGAGTGTGGGGATGCAAAACCCAGCCAGGGGCCCTTGGAACCTGGTGCTCTCCGTGCGGAGCTTTGTCTGGGCGGCCAAGGAACCGCTGAAGGAGCCCTGCTGTTGCCCTTCGCTTCCCTCTGACAGAGCTTTCACTGCTGGAGCCCTTGGCAGTGTGCAACCCACCAGCCCCTAAGCCCTCCTCAAGGACGCTTGGGACCTAAGTGCAAAGGCAAGGCAGGGGTAGAGCTGAAGCCAGGAAGGCGCCAGTGGCGTTTCCGAGCCTCACACAGCCTGCTCCTTCCTGGGGAGGGAGCCTTAAAGCAAGGCAAGTCTGCGCAAGGCTCGCCTATGGCAGAGCATCTTGGTGCCAGGAACTCTGCCAGATCGGGCCTCTGAACAGAGCTAGAGATCTGCCGTACTGGAGTCGCACTTAGCTTCGTGTAAGCAGGGATTTCAGCTTGACGGGGACTTGCTGCCTCCTCTTCCCCCGAGGAGGCTCGCTTCCCTGCTGGCTGTGCACTCGCCTATCAGGCGGGGGCGCAGGGCTCCTCCAGCAGGTCTTGCCTCAGGGGCTGCTTCCCCTGAGTTGGGGCTGTGGGCAGGAACCCAGACACGCAGGATCAGGCCCCAAACACCTGCACATGTCTCTGCTGGGGAGGAGAGTGCTAGGGAACCTACGTCTGTCATACACTTTCTGGGCACCCAAGGAATCAGCCTCCGTGTGTGCGGGGCTGAAAACCCCAGCCAGGGGACCTGGGAGCCTGGTGCTCTCCGTGTGGCGCTGAATCTGGGCGGCCAAGCAACCGCTGGAGGAGCCCTGCAGTTGCCCTTCCCTTCCCTCTGACAGAATTCTCACTGCTGGAGCCCTTGGCAGTGTGCAACCCACCAGCCCCTAAGCTCTCCTTAAGGAGGACTGGGACCTAAGTGCAAAGGCAAGGCAGGATTGGAGCTGAGGCAAGAAAGGCGCCAGTGGCGACTCCCAGGCTCCTGCTGCCTGCTCCTTCCTGGAGAGGCAGCCTAAAAGCAAGGCAAGTCTGGGCAAGGCTAGCCCCCCGGCAGAGCAGCCTCGCGCCAGGAACTCTGCCAGATCGGGGGGCTCTGAGCAGAGCTAGAGCTCTGCCGTACTGGAGGCGCACTTAGCTCCGTGCAAGCAGGGCTTTCAACTTGACGGGCTGGGCTGCCTCCTCTTCCCCCGAGGAGGCTCGCTTCCCTGCTGGCTGTGCACTCGCCTATCAGGCGGGGGCGCAGGGCTCCTCCAGCAGGTCTTGCCTCAGGGCTGCTTCCCTGAGTTGGGGCTGTGGGCAGGAACCCAGACACGCAGGATCAGGCCCCAACACCTGCACATGTCTCTGCTGGGGAGGAGAGTGCTAGGGAAACCTACGTCTGTCATACCTTTCTGGGCACCCAAGGAATCAGCCTCCGTGTGTGCGGGGGCTGAAAACCCCAGCCAGGGGACCGGGAGCCTGGTGCTCTCGTGTGGCGCTGAATCTGGGCGGCCAAGCAACCGCTGGAGGAGCCCTGCAGTTGCCCTTCCCTTCCTCCCTGACAGAATTCTCACTGCTGGAGCCCTTGGCAGTGTGCAACCCACCAGCCCCTAAGCTTCCTTTAAGGAGGACTGGGACCTAAGTGCAAAGGCAAGGCAGGATTGGAGCTGAGGCAAGAAAGGCGCAGTGGCGACTCCAGGCTCCTGCTGCCTGCTCCT
>NW_017210546.1:0-2496 GCF_001704415.2 Capra hircus
GACTGAGACATCTGGGGGGACTCTGGGAATGGTGGCACGACCCTGGAGTTCCTCTCGCCATTCCTGTGGAGAGCACCTCCTCTTGAGATGCGACCGGAACGCCGGGAATTCTTTTCCGGACCACGCAGGGAAAGGATCCCTCCTCTCGGCTAGGAGGCGAAACGGGTCTCCGCTGGATGTGGGCGGGACTCTCGTGCTTCCTCTCCAAGTGGAGACCGGTATTTCGAGAACTTCTTGAGTTGCAGTAAGGGTGTGAAGGACCCTTTGGGAAGTTCCAGATGTTAGATGTGATTAGCCTCCAGACGCCTCAGCGGAAATGGGCCTCATCTCGCCTGGAGGGGAGAACCTCCTGGATTTTCTCGAGTTGCAGGCAGGTGCTCTCGACTTACGATGGGACCACAGGGACCCGCTCTGGTGGCCTCAGGAAAGGCCAGTCCCCATGCGAATTGCTCTGGGGCCTCTCGGGATTCCTCTTCCATAGATTCCGGGGCTAGACCTGTGTGGAGACTGTGCCGGAACCTGAGCATTCCTCTCCAGTGCTGACATGGATCTTGGGGTATTTCTGGAGTCTCCCCAGGGGAGTCAGTCCTCGTCTCGAGAGGGGGCATGCACGTGCGATTTCCTCCCCAGCTGTAGCAGCAGTGTCACGCTTCCCTTCGCGAGGATCAAGGGATTTGTGTCTTTTCCTCGAGGCTTTCCCACGAGGCTTTCCCGAGGCTTTCCCAGGGCTGTCCCTCATGCCACCGTGGTGTGATTTGATCCTCGCCTTGAAAGTCAAAACAGTGCAGGAAAACAGGTTTCCCTGGAATGAACTGAGACATATGGGGGACTCTGCGAATGGTGGCACGACCCTGGAGTTCCTCTCCCCTTTCCTGTGGAGAGTGCCTTCTCTGAGAAGCGACGGGAACGCCGGGAATTCTTTCCCGAGCACGCAGGGAAAGGATCTCTCTTCTCGAGCTAGGAGGTGGAAACGGGGCTCCTCTGGATACGGTCGGGACTCTCGTGCTTCCTCTCGAGTGGAGACGGGTATGTCGGGGAACTTCTTGAGATGCAGCAACGGTGTGGAGGACCCTTCGGAAGTTCCAGTGTACAGGTGTGATAAGCCTCAGGGCGCCTCAGCGGAAATGGGCCTGATCTCGCCTGGAGGGTAGAACCTCCTGGAGTTGATCGAGTTGTGGCAGGTGCTCTCGACTTATGACCGGGACCTCAGGGACCCGCTCTGGTGACTTCAGGAAAGGCCATTTCCTTGCGAGTTACACACGGGGGCCTGTCAGGATTCCTCTCCCCGTCGATGCCGGGGCCTAAGACGTTGTGTGGAGTCAGTGCCGGAACCTGAGGATTCCTCTCCAGTGCTGACATGGACCTTGGGGTAATTCTGGAGTCTCCCCAGGGGAGTCAGTCCTCGTCTCGAGTGGGGGCATGCACGTGCGCTTTCCTCCCGAACTGTAGCAGCAATGTCGTACTTCCCTTCGCGTGGATCAAGGGATCAGGGGCTTTCCGACGAGGCTTTCACACAGGGCTTTCTCACGTGCCACCGTGGTTTGAGTCGATCCTCGGCTTGAAAGTCGAGGCAGTGCAGGGAAAACAGGTTTCCCTGGAATGGACTGAGACATCTGGTTGTCTCTGGAATGGTGGCACGACCCTGGAGTTCTCTCGCCTTTCCTGTGGAGAGCGCCTCCTCTTGAGATGCGACAGGAAAGCCGGGAATTCTTTCCCGACCACGCAGGGAAAGGATCCCTCCTCTCAGCTAGGAGGCGGAAACGGGGCTCCTCTGGATGTGGGCGGGGACTCTCGTGCTTCCTCTCGAGCGGAGACGGGTATGTCGGGGAACTTCTTGAGTTGCAGCAAGGGTGTGAAGAACCCTTTGGAAGTTCCAGAGGTTAGGTGTGATTAGCCTCGAGGCGCCTCTGCGGAAATGGGCCTCATCTCGCCTGGAGGGTAGAACCTCCTGGATTTTGTCGAGTTGCGGCAGGTGCTTTCGACATTCGACGGGGACTTCAGGGACCCGCTCTGGTGGCCTCAGGAAAGGCCAGTCCCCGTGCAAGTTGCTCGGGGGCCTCTCGGGATTCCTCTCCCGTTGATGCTGGGGCCTAAGACCTTGTGTGGAGTCAGTGCCGGAACCTGAGAATTCCTCTCCAGTGCTGACATGGATCTTGGGTATATTTTTCGAGTCTCCCCAGGGGAGTCAGTCATCGTCTCGAGTGGGGGCATGCACGTGCGCTTTCCTCCGAGCTGTAGCAGCAGTGTCGTGCTTCCCTTCGCGTGGATCAAGGGATCTGTGGCTTTCCCTCGAGGCTTACCCTCGAGCTTTCCCTCGAGGCTTTCCCACGAGGCTTTCCCACGAGGCTTTCCCCACAGGGCTGTCCCACGTGCCACCGTGGTGTGAGTCGATACTCGGCTTGAAAGTCGAGGCAGTACAGGGAAACAGGTTTCCCTGGAATGGACTGAGGCATCTGGGGGACTCTGGGAATGGTAGCACGACCCCTGCAGTTCCTC
>NW_017210547.1:0-2493 GCF_001704415.2 Capra hircus
GGGAATCACGTGGCCCCCAGGAGTGGGCGAAATCACGTGGGCCCCCAGGGGAAATCACGTGGCCCCTGGGGCAATCACGTGGGCCCAGGGGAAATCACGTGGGCCCCCAATCAGGTGGGCCCCCAGGAAATCACGTGGGCCCCCGGGGCAATCACGTGGGCCCCAGGGGAAATCACGTGGCCCCCTGGGGCAATCACGTGGGGGGAAATCACTGGGCCCCCAGGGGAATCACGTGGGCCCCCAGGAAATCACGTGGGCCCCCAGTTCACGTGGCCCCCAATCACGTGGGCCACCCCCGTGGGCCCCCACGTGGGGGGAAATCACGTGGCCCCCAGGGGAAATCACGTGGGCCCCTGGGGGAGGGGAAAATCACGTGGGCCCCCAGGGGCAATTCACGTGGGCCCCCAGGGGAAATCACGTGGGCCCAGGGGAAATCACGTGGGCCCCCAATCACGTGGGGCCCCCAGGGAAATCACGAAAATCACGTGGCCCCCCACGGGGCCCCCAGGGAAATCACGTGGCCCCAGGGGAAATCACGTGGGCCCCCAGGGGAAATCACGTGGGCCCCTGGGCAATCACGTGGGCCCCTCACGTGGGCCCCCAATCACGTGGGCCCCCAGGGGAAATCACGTGTCACGTGGGCCCCTGGGGCAATCACGTGGCCCCAGGGAAATCACGTGGGCCCCAGGGGCAATCACGTGGCCCCCCAAAATCACGTGGGCCCCAGGAAATCACGTGGGCCCCCAGGGGAAATCACGTGGGCCCCCTGGGGCAATCACGTGGGCCCCTGGGGAGTGGCCCCCAATCACGTGGCCCCCAGGGGAAATCACGTGGGCCCCCAGGGAAATCACGTGGCCCCCAGGGAAATCACGTGGCCCCCTGGGGCAATCACGTGGCCCGTGGCCCCCAGGGGCAATCACGTGGGCCCCCAGGGAAATCACGTGGCCCCAAATCACGTGGGGCCCCCTGGGGCAATCACGTGGGCCCCAGGGGGGGTCACGTGGCCCCCAGGGGAAATCACGTGGCCGCCCAGGGAATCACGTGGGCCTCATGGGCAGTGGGCCCCCAGGGAAATCACGTGGGCCCCAGGGCCTCACGTGGGCCCCCAGGGGAATCACGTGGGCCCCAGGGGCAAATGGGCCCAAATCACGTGGCCCCCCCAGGGGAAATCACGTGGGCCCCCTGGGCAATCACGTGGGCCCCCAGGGAAATCACGTGGCCCGGGCAATCACGTGGGCCCCCAGGGGAAATCACGTGGGCCCCCAGGGGAAATCACGTGGGCCCCAAGGGAATCACGTGGGCCCCATGGGAAATCACGTGGGCCCCTGGGGCAATCACGTGGGCCCAGGGGAAACAGTGGGCCCCCAATACGTGGGCCCCCAGGGGAAATCAGGCCCCCCACGTGGGCCCCCCAATCACGTGGGCCCGGGGAAATCACGTGGGCCCCCTGGGGCAATCACGTGGGCCCCAGGGGAAATCACGTGGGCCCCAGGGGAAATCAGGGAAATGGGAGGGGACAATCACGTGGGCCCCCAGGGAATCACGTAACCCCATGGGCCAGGGGTGGGCAATCACGTGGGCCCCCACGTGGGGGGAAATCACGTGGGCCCCCAGGGGACACGTGGGCCCCCCCGTGGGCCCCAATCACGTGGGCCCCGGGCAATCACGTGGGCCCCCAGGGAAATCACGTGGGCCCCCAGGGGAAATCACGTGGGCCCCCTGGGGCAATCACGTGGGCCCCCAGGGAATCACGTGGGCCCCATGGGCAATCACGTGGGCCCCAATCATGGGGGAATCACGTGGGCCCCAGGGGCACGTGGCCCCCAGGGGAAATCACGTGGGCCCCCAATGGGCCCAATCACGTGGGGGGGAATCACGTGGGCCCCAGGGGAATCACGTGGGCCCCAGGGGCAATCACGTGGGCCCCCAGGGGAAATCCGTGGGCCCCGTGGGCCCCAGGGGGGGGCAATCACGTGGGCCCCAGGGGCATCACGTGGGCCCCCAGGAAATCACGTGGGATGGGCCCAGGGAAATCACGTATCGTGGGCCCCCAGGGGAAATCACCCAGGGGCAATCACGTGGGCCCCAGGGGAAATCAATCACGTGGGCCCCCAGGGAAATCACGTGGGCCCCAGGGGAAATCACGTGGGCCCCCTGGGGTATCAATCACGTGGGCCCCAGGGCCACGTGGGGCCCCAGGGGAAATCACGTGGGGCCCCAGGGCAATCACGTGGCCCCAATCACGTGGGCCCAGGGGAAATCACGTGGGCCCCCTGGGGCAATCACGTGGGCCCCAGGGGCAATCACGTGGGCCCCCGGGGAAATCACAATCACGTGGGCCCCAGGGGAATCACCCCCAGGGGAAAATCAGTGGGCCCCCAGGGGCAATCAGTGGGCCCCCCGGGGCCCCCAGGGGAAATCACGTGGGCCCCAGGGCAATCACGTGGGCCCCCAGGGGAATCACGTGGCCCCAGGGGCAATCACGTGGGCCCC
>NW_017210548.1:0-27805 GCF_001704415.2 Capra hircus
AGCGATTTATGATGCTGTTTAGATGTGAGGAGGATAATTAATCTGAAGGGTAAAAAGTTTTAGAGAACTTCTTTATATGACTGCAGAGTGAATAAGATTTTGCAGATCATGTAAGGGAAAAGTTCATATAAAAGGGATAAGCAAAGTTTTATGAAAGTTTGGGAGAAAGATTCTGTTCTGGTTTGGGCAAGGTCAAGAAAGGCGTTCATTCAAGTAATTTGTAAAGCTAGATAGGAGTCAGTGGGTAAACAGTAAGAGGCAGAATATTAGACACTTCTCCAAGGAAGACAAACAGATGGCCAAGAGGCATCTGAAAAGATGTTCAACACTGCTAAATATTAGGGAATACAAATCAAAACTATCACCTGACACCAGTCAGAACAGCCATCATCAACAAGCCTACAAACAAATGCTGGAGACGGTGTGGAAAGAAGAGAACCCTCCTCCAGTGTTGGTGGGAATGTTAATTGGTAAACCACTATGGAGAACAGTATGAAAGTTCCTTACAAAACTAAAAATAGAGCTGCCATATGATCCTGCAGTCCCATTCCTGCCATGTATTGAGAAAACCATGGTCCAAAAGGATACATGCACCTCAATGTAACATTGTAGCATTGTTTACAATAACCATGACATGGAAGAAACCTAAATGTCCATCAACAAAGGAATGGATAAAGAAGATATGGTACTTATGAGCAATGGAATATAACAACCATTAAAAAAAGTATGAAATAATGCCATTTGTAGCAACATGGATGGACCTAGATATTCAATACTGAGTGAAGTGAGTCAGCCGGAGAAAGAAAAATATATATTGCTTATACATAGAATCTAAAAAGAAATGATAGAAATAAATTTGTTTACAAAACAGAAACAAACTAACAGACTTAGAGGATGAACTTTTGGTTACCCGGAGGGAAGGATGGAGAGAAGGGATAAGGGGGTATGGGATTAACATGTACACACTGCTACATTTAAAATGGATAAAAACCAACAAATACCTGCTGTATAGCACAGAGAACTCTGCTCAATGTTATGTGGCAGACTGGATGGGAGGGGACTTTGGGGGAAAATGGATATATGTGTGTGTATATATACATATATGGCTGGATCACTTTGATTACAACACCTGAAACTATCACAACATTGTTAATCAGCTATACTGCAATATAAAGTAAAAGTTGTGGGGTTTTTTTTGTTTGTTTGTTTTTGTTTTTCTTTTTAAGAGTCAGAATATTCTAGGTATCAGGAATAGGGTGAGAAAAGGAGAAAAGGTACAGAGTGTGGGGCCTGGTTGGGGAATGGCACAAAGCTTGGTGGGGCTTCAGTGTCAGGGACTGGCAGAATAACAAAGGAATGAGAACCATCTTGAGTGCTTAATTTATTTTTGAGCTTATGTGTAATTGAAGTTCGATGGGACAAACGGAGCATGTTCCTTGCATTCTATTCACAAATAGCCTTAGCAGTGCCTCATGAGCACAGACTCCAATGAACCCATAGTGGTGAGGGAGTTCAAGCAAGTCTCAGAGCAAATTTAAGGTAAACAAGTTATGTCCATGACTGAGTAAATGGGGCATTGGCAGCCCCTAGAGAACTCACTTTTCATCTGAACTAGAAATGTCTCTGAACACAGAAAGAAGTCAATGGTGTTCTATGAAACAACTGAGAAATTTTATATTATTTTTTTAGCTGTGTAACTCCCTCTATTAACTAACTTCTTAAGGTGAAAATGAAGTGAACTAAAAAGATAGGTTTACTCATAATTTTTTTTTCTTTCAATCATTCCTTTTTCTTAAGTACCAGCATGTAGAGTATAGGTAGAATATGCGTGGATCAAGAAGTGAAATGTAAACATCTCAGTTTATTTTGCACAGTGTTTCTACTCTTCTGCTAGGAACAAAAGAAATATGCATGTGTTGAAAGCGTTAATCACTCAGTTGTGTCTGATTCTTTGTGACCCCATGGACTGTAGCCCACCAGGCTCCTCAGTTCATGGAATTCTCCAGACAAGGATACTGGAATGGGTAGCCATTCCCTTCTCCAGAGGAACTTCCCAACCCAGGATCAAAACCAGGTCTCCCATGTTGCAAGCAGATTCTTTACCATCTGAGCAACCAGGGAAGCCACACACATGCATGCCCTAGCTACAAAATAAAATTGTGTAATTTCAGTGATTCCATATATGACTTAAATGCTCTTATATATGTATTTCACTGTGTAAAGACAAAAAAAGTTATGATGAAAATTTTAAATAAATTTTTTTTTCTTAAAAACATTAAATAGGAAAAAGCCACCATGACAAGTCAAGAGAGAGATGATGGAAAAAAGAAAAAAAAAAAAAAACTTTATATTTTAGCACTTTAAAACTTGAATTTTTTCTGGATACAACAAATTTTGTAAGTAGCCAGTCTGCACAATAAACATGTACTAATAATCACTGTAGACTAAACATCAAGCCCATTCTTACAAATTTCAGTTCAGTTCAGTCACTCACTCGTGTCCGACTCTTTGCAACCCCATGAATCGCAGCATGCCAGGCCTCCCTGTCCATCACCATCTCTCAGAGTTCACTCAGATTCACGTCCATCGAGTCAGTGATGCCATTCAGCCATCTCATCCTGTGTCGTCCCCTTCTCCTCCTGCCCCAAATCCCTCCCAGCATCAAAGTCTTTTCCAATGAGTCAACTCTCTCATGAGATGGCCAAAGTACTGGAGTTTCAGTTTTAGCATCATTTCTTCCAAAGAACATCCAGGGCTGATCTCCTTCAGAATGGACTGGTTGGATCTCCTTGCAGTCCAAGGGACTCTCAAGAGTCTTATCCAACACTACACTTCAAAAGCATCAATTCTTCGGTGCTCACCTTCTTCACAGTCCAACTCTCACATCCATACATGACTACTGGAAAAACCATAGCCTTGACTAGACGGAACTTAGTCGGCAAAGCAATGGCTCTGCTTTTGAATATGCTATCTAGATTGGTCATAATTTTTCTTCCAAGGAGTAAGCGTCTTTTAGTTTCATGGCTGCAGTCACCATCTGCAGTGATTTTTGAACTCCCAAAAAGAAAGTCTGACACTGTTTCCACTGTTTCGCCATCTATTTGCCATGAAGTGATGGGACAGGATGCCATGATCTTCGTTTTCTGAATGCTGAGCTTTAAGCCAATTTTTTCACTCTCCTCTTTCACTTTCATCAAGAGGCTTTTTAGTTCCTCTTCACTTTCTGCCATAAGGGTGGGGTCATTTGCATATCTGAGGTTATTGATATTTCTCCTGGCAATCTTGATTCCAGCTTGTGCTTCTTCCAGTCCAGCGTTTCTCATAATGTACTCTGCATAGAAGTTAAATAAGCAGGGTGACAATATACAGCCTTGACGTACTCCTTTTCCTATTTGGAACCAGTCTGTTGTTCCATGTCCAGTTCTAACGGTTGCTTCCTGACCTGCATACAGATTTCTCAAGAGGCAGGTCAGATGGTCTGGTATTCCCATCTCTTTCAGAATTTTCCACAGTTTATTGTGATCCACACAGTCAAAGGCTTTGGCATAGTCAATAAAGCAGAAATAGATGTTTTTCTGGAACTCTCTTGCCTTTTCCATGATCCAGCAGATGTTGGCAATTTGATCTCTGGTTCCTCTGCCTTTTCTAAAACCAGCTTGAACAACAGGGCGTTCACGGTTCATGTATTGCTGAAGCCTGGCTTGGAGAATTTTGAGCATTACTTTACTAGTGTGTGAGATGAGTGCAATTGTGCGGTAGTTTGAGCATTCTTTGGCACTGCCTTTCTTTGGGATTGGAGTGAAAACGGACCTTTTTCAGTCCTGTGGCCACTGCTGAGTTTTCCAAATTTGCTGGCATATTGAGTGCAGCACTTTCACAGCATCATCTTTCAGGATTTGAAACAGCTCAACTGGAATTCTTTGACCTCCACTAGCTTTGTTCATAGTGATGCTTTCTAAGGCCCACTTGACTTCTCATTCCAAGATGTCTGGCTCTAGATTAGTGTTCACACCATTGTGATCATCTGGGTCATGAAGATCTTTTTTGTACAGTTCTTCTGTGTATTCTTGCCACCTCTTCTTAATATCTTCTCCTTTTGTTAGATCCATACCATTTCTGTCCTTTATCGAGCCCATCTTTGCAAGAAATGTTCCCTTGGTATCTCTAATTTTCTTGAAGAGATCTCTAGTCTTTCCCATTCTGTAGTTTTCCTCTATTTCTTTGCATTGATCGCTGAAGAAGGCTTTCATATCTCTTCTTGCTATTCTTTGGAACTCTGCATTCAGATGTTTATATCTTTCCTTTTCTCTTGCTTTTTGCTTCTCTTCTTTTCATAGCTATTTGTAGGTCCTCCCCAGGTAGCCATTTTGTTTTTTTGCATTTCTTTTCCATGAGGATGTTCTTGATCCCTGTCTCCTGTACAATGTCCCAAACCTCATTCCATAGTTCATCAGGCACTCTATCTATCAGATCTAGGCCCTTAAATCTATTTCTCACTTCCACTGCATAATCATAAGGGATTTTATTTAGATCATACCTGAATGGTCTAGCCATTTTCCCTGTTTTCTTCAATTTCAGTCTGAATTTGGTAATAAGGAGTTCATGATCTGAGCCACAGTCAGCTCGTGGTCTTGTTTTTGTTGACTGTATAGAGCTTCTCCATCTTTGGCTGCAATAATATAATCAATCTGATTTCAGTGTTGACCATCTGGTGATGTCCATGTGTAGAGTCTTCTCTTGTGTTGTTCGAAGAGGGTGTTTCTTATGACCGATGCATTTTCTTGGCAAATCTCTGTTAGTCTTTGCCCTGCTTCATTCCACATCCCAAGACCAAATTTGCCTGTTACTCCAGGTGTTTCTTGACTTCCTACTTTTGCATTCCATTCCATTCTTATAAATTTAGTAATGTGTTAATTCCTTAGAACCAACACAAGGCAATGGGGTAGGAAGTGATTAACACTACTTCCTGAAATTGACTTTTATTTTAACTAGATGTGATGGATCTCAAGGCAGTTTTCATTTAATGTTGTGGAGAAATATTTGTTACAAGTATCTGAAGTTTTATGTACTTTTTCCAGTGTCCATTAACCCCCTTGAATGCTCAAATGATAATACTCTCATCTTAACCTGTATATCAAACCATGTCAATGGTCCAAGCATATGCTCTTGGAGCTCTTTCCAAGTATGTTCAACAGTTCCCAGGAATATATCTCTCTTCCATAGGAAGAAATTCAACAATGACTGATAGGTTGAGGTGGGGGTTGGTGGGGAAGCAGCTATTAACATTCTAACTTCTTTACAACTGACTGTGATAATTCCAGATATTATCCACATTACCTTCAAAGATTCCCTGTGCAAGTGAGGTGAAACTATCCTCTTTGTGATGTTTGATTACACATATTTCCTTGGTTGTTTTCTCGTTCCTGACTTACTTTCCCATTTTTCTACTGATTGTTTCTGAGAAATATCCTACTAAGTTCCTTTTATACAAATCCTTGTCTCAGAGTCTGTTTTAGAGGAAACTCAACCCAAGGCTCTAAGAAAAATTAAAATATTTGATAAAAGTAATAGGAGACTGATAAATATTTATTGGGTTCAATTGAAAATGGCATGTGTGTGGATGGTAAAAATTCTCTATATAATTAAATAGTCTATCACTAGGTTTCCTTATGAACATTATGAATAACATGAAATATAATCATTTAAAGTGGTCCATTTTATATCAGCATTCATTGTGAATACAGTGGCTAAATTAATGAATTAGTTGTCTCATTTTCAGTTATACCATATTTCATGAACATAGCCTTACTTTCAGAGAAGGCGATGGCACCCCACTCCAGTACTCTTGCCTGGAAAATCCCATGGAAGAAGGAGCCTGGTAGGCTGCAGTCCATGGGGTCGCTAAGAGTCGGACACAACTGAGCAACTTCACTTTCACTTTTCACTTTCATGCATTGGAGAAGGAAATGGCAACCCACTCAGTGCTCTTGCCTGGAGAATCCCAGGGATGGGGGAGTCTGGTGGGCTGCCGTCTATGGGGGCGCCCAGAGTTGGACACGACTGAAGCAACTTAGCAGCAGCAGCAGCCTTACTTTTTATGTTATGAGTGAGTATGAATTAGTTTTTTGTGTAATTCTTAAGAAAATGTAGGCCATTATGGAGTCAAAGTCTTCATATATTTAGTCATATTTAGCCATAAATAGAACAATTTAACATTCATTTCCCATCTTTAGTAGTTTCTCTCGTTTATAACGTTCACTCAGTATAATATGAATTTGTAGTATCTTTGAAGAGATGAAATGAGTATTGAGATTACCAAGCTATATGAACAGTTTATGACAGAAAACAAATTTAGTCACAAAGAAGGAAATAAAATGATAAAAATCAATTGAAATTATTGATATTTTAAAAAGTCAGTAGTAGAATTACTTGACTCTGGAGATTTACTCAATAATTTTAAATGGCTTTATTTTGAGAAATGCTAGCAGTGGAACTGGCTATCAGTCAAGTTAATCAAACTGTTTCTCAGAAATCCAGATTATGAACACCTAAATGATCTATATTGAATTTTAAGTATATTTTGTTGTCATCATATATCATTTTAGAGGACTAAAAGTGAGTCGCTTTGCCAACTTACTTATGATATTTTTAATTTCCCTCCTACAAACTAGCAGTCACCACTGAGTATTTTTATGAGTATATATACATATTTTAAGAGGAGGGAAAGAGAAGAATTGAGAGAGCCCATATGGAGCATATATTTTTTAAAGTCAACAAGAAGCTCTACTTTTGTATATGAGTGTCTCCATATTTTTCTAACTCAAAAAAAAAAAAAAAAAAGAAAAGAAAAAAGAAACATGCAATGTGGTCACTTAAACACTCTTCATAAAGCATTTTTAGGATAGAAATATAGTCAGGATGAAATAAATCATGCTGCCAATATATCTATTCTGATATATATTTCTTTTAGCAATATGATTTCACAGGTCATTCTTTTTTCCTGCTTTAATCTTAGATTTTAGCCCAAGGTTTATAAAATTCATTTAATTTACAAATTAAAGGCTATTTGAGGTCTTAAGTGTTTTGTTTAGCTTTTCAAAATGTCATCCCAGTGATATGTGGGATGATAATAGGTACCATTTTCATTCATTAACTACTTTAATAAATTTTTAGAACTGCTCTAATGAATAATGAATAATTCTTCTGAATAATGAGCAGTAAAAGAATGAATTTCAAAAATGGTATGGTTGGTAAGGGGCCATGCAAATTTTCCTAATACCCAGAGTTTTACTTAGATCTCCTGCATTGCATTAAGTTTTAATCCTTTGAATCTGCCTGCAATGCAGGAGACCTCCAGGAGATCTCGGCTCAACTCCTGGGTTGGAAGATCCCCTGGAGAAGGAAACAGGCACCCATTCTGGTATTCTTGTCTGTGAAATCCCATGGACAGAGGAACTTGGTGGGCTATAGTCTTTGAGGTCACAAAAGTCGGACGACATTAGTGACTAAGCCACCATAAGTCCAGTTTTCAGGAGTGGTTACTTAAGTACTACATAAATCCTTCAAAAGATAAAATACAAAGTACACATTAAGTCATGTAATGCACTATTCATGTAAGACTAAAGGCAAAAATATTATCAACAGATTAATAGAATTAAAAGGGAGGCTGTTGGTACCACAGGTTACTCGGATCAATTTGCCATTTGGTCTGTGAGCAGCCCTTCCTTTTTCAAGGCTATCATGTGTGCTTCTTTGTATGTGTTTGTGTAGGGTGAGAAATCTACTCAACTCTAACATAAAATATATATTTTGTAAATTTAAATTTTGTTAATGGTAGTTCACTTGATAATTTAGTGATATACAAATTAAAAGTCATGTTAAATAATAATCTAAGTTAAGTAAAATATATTATCTTTTCCTTATAGATCTTAATGTTTTTACCAATCTGTAAAACATATCTTATAGTTCTTGGTTAAGCTATATGGTTAGTAAACAAGTAAAATCATATGAAAAGATGACCTTTAAGTGCTTTCAACAGTTTTAATTTAGTGGCATTACAATTTACCTAACCTTTTAGAAAGTATTCATTTTTGACAGTGACTTGACTTTACTTTCAAAGTTATATAATCAGTATGTTAGAAAATGTAGTTCATAATTATTCATAAGTTTGTCTATACAGTTCAAGTTTTATGTTATATTTACTTAAAATCTGGAATAAATTACAGTTTATGTACATAATACTCAAAGTATATATACATGCTTAAATTGTATGTCTATCATATTGCTGTCAAATATGTAAATATAAATGTGCTATTTATGTTAATTATAAATATGCATGTTATCATTTTATATATATAATATATAGGACATAAATATGCATCATAAAAATATGATATATGTATATAAACAAAATATATACATACATATTTATAAAACGTATATGATAACATACAAAATATATAAATGTTATGCATATGTATTTATTTACATATATATATGTATATATATTTCTTGTTGAAAAATACATGGATTTCCCTGGTGGTTCAGTGGTAAACAATCTGCCTGCCAATGCAGGAGACACAAGTTAGAGCCATGATCCAGGAAGATTCCACAAGCTGCAGAGCAACTAGGTCCATGTGCTCTTGAGCCTGTGCTCTAGAGCCTGGGAGCCACAACTACTGAAGCCCCTGCACCCTAGAGCCTGTGTTGTGCAAAAATAAGAAATCACTGCAATGAGAAGCCTGCACACCACAACTAGAGAGTAGCCCCTGCCTGCCAAAACTAGAGAAAAAATCCCATGCAGACAACAAAGATCCAGCATAGCCAAAAATAAATAAATAAATAACATTAAAAAAAAGAAAAATACCTGTGTTTTCTCCCAGAGGCTATGAACTCCTCAAGATCAAGAAATATTTCTTATTTTTATGTTAATTTTCACAGTCTAGCACAATATATAGCTTAAATTATGAACTCAATACATGTTGATACAACTAATAAAATTTGAAACAGGTCACAACAATTGGCATATATATTCTTGTATAAAAAAATGAGAAGACCAGTGATTTGAAGACCAGTGATCTCAAATCACAATAAGAAAGTTTTAAAAAGTGGAAAACTTGAAGGTAATGAATATCAGGTTTCAAAAAATAATGACACATTTGCAACATCTTCTATTCAGAACATATTGTACCACAAAGAAGAAATTAGTATTTAAAATATATTAATAAGTATATGCTTACATATTTATGTAGTTTGTATAAAACTCTCTTACTGAGATATTAATAAACACTTGATTTACTTCAGTTCAGTTCAGTTGCTCAGTTATGTCCAACTCTGTGACCCCATGGACTGCAGCATGCCAGGCTTCCTTGTCCACCACCAACTCCTGCAGCATGCTCAAACTCATCTCCATTGCAACGGTGATGCCATCCAACCATCTCACTCTCTGTTGTCCCATTCTCCTACCTTCGATCTTTCCCAGCATCAGGGTCTTTTCAAAGGAGTCAGCTCTCCGCATGAGGTGGCCAAAGTATTACAGTTTCAGCTTCAGCATCAGTCCTTTCAATGAATATTCACGACTGATATCCTTTAGGATTGACTGGTTGATCTTCATGCAGTCCAAGAGACTCTCAAGAGTCTTCTCCAACACCATAGTTGAAAAGCATCAATTCTTTGGTGCTCAGTTTTCTTTACTGTCCAACTCTCACATCCATTTTGAACTTTCTTTTTTTTTTTTTTTTTCCCTAGGCAATTTATTTTTTGTTTATTTTTTTTTAATTTTAAAATCTTTAATTCTTACATGCGTTCCCAAACATGAACCCCCCTCCCACCTCCCTCCCCACAACATCTCTCTGGGTCATCCCCATGCACCTGCCCCAAGCAAGCTGCACCCTACGTCAGACATGGACTGGCGATTCAATTCTTACATGACAGTATATATGTTAGAATTCCCATTCTCCCAAATCATCCCACCCTCTCCCTCTCCCTCTGAGTCCAAAAGTCCGTTATACACATCTGTATCTTTTTTCCTGTCTTGCATACAGGGTCGTCATTGCCATCTTCCTAAATTCCATATATATGTGTTAGTATACTGTATTGGTGTTTTTCTTTCTGGCTTACTTCACTCTGTATAATTGGCTCCAGTTTCATCCATCTCATCAGAACTGATTCAAATGAATTTTTTTTAACGGCTGAGTAATACTCCATTGTGTATATGTACCACAGCTTTCTTATCCATTCATCTGCTGATGGACATCTAGGTTGTTTCCATGTCCTGGCTATTATAAACAGTGCTGCGATGAACATTGGGGTACATGTGTCTCTTTCAATTCTGGTTTCCTCCGTGTGTATGCCCAGAAGTGGGATTGCTGGGTCATAAGGTAGTTCTATTTGCAATTTTTTAAGGAATCTCCACACTGTTCTCCATAGTGGCTGTACTAGTTTGCATTCCCACCAACAGTGTAGGAGGGTTCCCTTTTCTCCACACCCTCTCCAGCATTTATTGCTTGCAGATTTTTGGATCGCAGCCATTCTGACTGGTGTGAAGTGGTACCTCATTGTGGTTTTGATTTGCATTTCTCTAATAATGAGTGATGTTGAGCATCTTTTCATGTGTTTGTTGGCCATCCATATGTCTTCTTTGGAGAAATGTCTATTTAGTTCTTTGGCCCATTTTTTGATTGGGTCGTTTATTTTTCTGGAATTGAGCTGCAGAAGTTGCTTGTATATTTTTGAGATTAGTTGTTTGTCAGTTGTTTCATTTGCTATTATTTTCTCCCATTCAGAAGGCTGTCTTTTCACCTTGCTTATATTTTCCTTTGTTGTACAGAAGCTTTTAATTTTAATTAGATCCCATTTGTTTATTTTTGCTTTTATTTCCAGAATTCTGGGAGGTGGATCATAGAGGATCCTGCTGTGATTTATGTCTGAGAGTGTTTTGCCTATGTTCTCCTCTAGGAGTTTTATAGTTTCTGATCTTACATTTAGATCTTTAATCCATTTTGAGTTTATTTTTGTGTGCGGTGTTAGAAAGTGATCTAGTTTCATTCTTTACAAGTGGTTGACCAGTTTTCCCAGCACCACTTGTTAAAGAGATTGTCTTTACTCCATTGTATATTCTTGCCTCCTTTGTCAAAGATAAGGTGTCCATATGTGTGTGGATTTATTTCTGGGCTTTCTATTTTGTTCCATTGATCTATATGTCTGTCTTTGTGCCAGTACCATACTGTCTTGATGACTGTGGCTTTGTAGTAGAGCCTGAAGTCAGGCAAGTTGATTCCTCCAGTTCCATTCTTCTTTCTCAAGATTGCTTTGGCTATTCGAGGTTTTTTGTGTTTCCATACAAATCTTGAAATTATTTGTTCTAGTTCTGTGAAAAATGTGGCTGGTAGCTTGACAGGGATTGCATTAAATTTGTAAATTGCTTTGGGTAGTATACTCATTTTCACTATATTGATTCTTCCGATCCATGAACATGGTATATTTCTCCATCTATTAGTGTCCTCTTTGATTTCTTTCATCAGTGTTTTATAGTTTTCTATATATAGGTCTTTAGTTTCTTTAGGTAGATATATTCCTAAGTATTTTATTCTTTTCGTTGCAATGGTGAATGGAATTGTTTCCTTAATTTCTTTTTCTACTTTCTCATTATTCGTGTATAGGAATGCAAGGGATTTCTGTCTGTTGATTTTATATCCTGCAACTTTACTATATTCATTGATTAGGTCTAGTAATTTTCTGGTGGAGTCTTTAGGGTTTTCCATGTAGAGGATCATGTCATCTGCAAACAGTGAGAGTTTTACTTCTTCTTTTCCAATTTGGATTCCTTTTATTTCTTTTTCTGCTCTGATTGCTGTGGCCAAAACTTCCAGAACTATGTTGAATAGTAGCGGTGAAAGTGGACACCCTTGTCTTGTTCCTGACTTTAGGGGGAATGCTTTCAATTTTTCACCATTGAGGATAATGTTTGCTGTGGGTTTGTCATATATTGCTTTTATTATGTTGAGGTATGTTCCTTCTATTCCTGCTTTCTGGAGAGTTTTTATCATAAATGGATGTTGAATTTTGTCAAAGGCTTTCTCTGCATCTATTGAGATAATCATATGGTTTTTATTTTTCAATTTGTTAATGTGGTGAATTACATTGATTGATTTGCGGATATTGAAGAATCCTTGCATCCATGGGATAAAGCCCACTTGGTCATGGTGTATGATCTTGTTAATGTGTTGTTGGATTCTGATTGCTAGAATTTTGTTGAGGATTTTTGCATCTATGTTCATCAGTGATATTGGCCTGTAGTTTTCCTTTTTTGTGACATCTTTGTCAGGTTTTGGTATTAGGGTGATGGTGGCCTCATAGAATGAGTTTGGAAGTTTACCTTCCTCTGCAATTTTCTGGAAGAGTTTGAGGAGGATAGGTGTTAGCTCTTCTCGAAATTTTTGGTAGAATTCAGCTGTGAAGCCGTATGGACCTGGGCTTTTGTTTGCTGGAAGATTTCTGATTACCATTTCAATTTCTGTGCTTGTGATGGGTCTGTTAAGATTTTCTATTTCTTCCTGGTTCAGTTTTGGAAAATTGTACTTTTCTAAGAATTTGTCCATTTCTTGCACGTTGTCCATTTTATTGGCATACAACTGCTGATAGTAGTCTCTTATGATCCTTTGTATTTCTGTGTTGTCTGTTGTGATCTCTCCATTTTCATTTCTAATTTTATTGATTTGATTTTTCTCTCTTTGCTTCTTGATGAGTCTGGCTAATGGTTTGTCAATTTTATTTATCCTTTCAAAGAACCAGCTTTTGGCTTTGTTAATTTTTGCTATGGTCTCTTTTGTTTCTTTTGCATTTATTTCTGCCCTAATTTTTAAGATTTCTTTCCTTCTACTAACTCTGGGGTTCTCCAACTCTTCCTTTTCTAGTTGCTTTCGTTGCAGAGTTAGGTTATTCATTTGACTTTTTTCTTGTTTCTTGAGGTATGCCTGTATTGCTATGAACTTTCCTCTTAGCACTGCTTTTATAGTGTCCCACAGGTTTTGGGTTGTTGTGTTTTCATTTTCATTCGTTTCTATGCATATTTTGATTTCTTTTTTGATTTCTTCTGTGATTTGTTGGTTATTCAGAAGTGTGTTGTTCAACCTCCATATGTTGGAATTTTTAATAGTTTTTCTCCTGTAATTGAGATCTAATCTTAATGCATTATGGTCAGAAAAGATGCTTGGAATGATTTCGATTTTTTTGAATTTATCAAGTTTAGATTTATGGCCCAGGATGTGATCTATCCTGGAGAAGGTTCCATGAGCACTTGAAAAAAAAGTGAAATTCATTGTTTTGGGGTGAAATGTCCTATAGATATCAATTAGGTCTAACTGATCTAATGTATCATTTAAAGTTTGCGTTTCTTTGTTAATTTTCTGTTTAGTTGATCTGTCCATAGGTGTGAGTGGGGTATTAAAGTCTCCCACTATTATTGTGTTATTGTTGATTTCCCCTTTCATACTTGTTAGCATTTGTCTTACATATTGCGGGGCTCCTATATTGGGGGCATATATATTTATAATTGTTATATCTTCTTCTTGGATTGTTCCTTTGATCATTATGTAGTGGCCTTCTTTGTCTCTTTTCACAGCCTTTGTTTTAAAGTCTATTTTATCACATCCATACATGACTATTGGAAAAACCATAGCTTTGACTAGACAGACCTTTGTTGGCAAAGTAATGTCTCTGCTTTTTAATATGCTGTCTAGGTTTGTCAGAGCTTTTCTTCCAAGGAGCAACTGTGTTTTAATTTTATAGCTGCAGTCACCATCAGTAGTGATTTTGGAGCCCAAGAAAATAAAAAGTCTCTCACTGCTTCCATCGTTTCCTCTTCTACTTGCCATGAAGTGATGGGACCGGCTGCCATGATTTTAGTTTCCTGAATGCTGAGTTTTAAGCCAACTTTTTCACTCTCCTCTTTCACTTTCATCAGTTCTTCTTCACTTTCTGCCATAAGGGTGGTGTCATCTTCATATATGAGGTTATTGTTATTTCCCCCCAGCAATCTTGATTCCAGCTATTTACTTATATAGTGACAAGTTGATAGATGTGTAAAATATTTTAAAATTTGGAGACTATTGTAAAAAGCAATAAGGATAATACAAAAATTTCTGTAGTTTCTTTTATATCTTTTAATGTTAAATTTGATGTGCTTAGGTGATCCATATTTTTGCTTCCACTATAAAAAGACTTTCCCATTATTAAAAATTATTTAAAAAATTTCCGAGATAGTGTAAATGTGACAGGAGATATTATCTCCTTACTGCCTTCTAGTTGTAATATATATCTTAAATGATTACAGCATTTTGCTTGATTCTTTTTAATGTTACAGAGCTCATGCAAATAATAAAATACCTGCTATCTTTGATGCTTAAGATGACTTTTATTTCTATATTTGTCTCAGGTTGCACTTTAAGTTTATGATTAACTGTGTTCAAATAGCTACATTACTGATTTATTTAATGTAGAGAATTGAAACTGCATTCATCAGGAGAGCAAGGAAAAGGATAAATCTAAAACCTGCAGACTCCAACCAAAAATGCTCCTCAACACCACAGGATAATTAAAATCAACACTTTAAAACAAAGTGTCATTCTCTTTCTTATTGTCCTAATGGAAATAATTATTACAAAGCATAAGTATCATCAACTTTTAAAATTATTACAAAGTATATAAAACAATTCTTCCTACTTATACTATTCTTAATTTTTCAAACATCATTGATTGAAATAATTAAATAATTATTAATGGAACCCTTCTTTTATTACATTTTATACTTTTGAAATATAAATTTAACAAGAGTACTTTTAATACAACCATATTGGAAATTACTGTGAGCAAGAATTCCTTAGAAGAAATGGAGTAGCCATCATAGTCAACAAGAGTCTGAAATCCAGTACTTGGATGCAATCTCAAAGCTGACATATTGATCTTTGTACATTTCCAAGGCAAACCATTCAATAACAGAGTAATCCAAGTCTATGCCCCGACCAGCAATGCTGAAGAAGATGAAGTGAATGGTTCTATGAAGAGCTACAAACCTTCTAGAATTAACACCCTAAATAGATGTCTTTTTCATTTTATGGCACTGGAATGTAAAAGTAAGAAGTCAAGACATACCTGGAGTAACAGGCAAATTTGGCCTTGGAGTATAGAATGAAGCAGGGCAAAAACTGACAGTTTTGCCAATAGAATGCACTGGATATAGCAAACACACAATTTCAACAATACAAGAGAAGACTCTACACATGGACATCACCAGATGGTCAATACCAAAATCAGATTGATTATATTCTTTGCAGCCAAAGATGGAGAAGCTCTATACAGTCAGCAAAAACAAGACTGGGAATTCAGATCATGAACAAGACTGTGGCTCAGATCATGAACTCCTTATTGTCAAATTCAGACTTAAAGAAAGTGGGGAAAACTACTAGAACATTCAGGTATGATTATACAGTGGAAGTGACAAATAGATGCAAGGGATTGGATCTGATAGACAGAGTGCCTGAAGAACTATGGATGGAGGTTCATGACATTGTACTGGAGGAAATGATCAAGACCACCCCCAGAAAAAGAAATTCAAAAGGCAAACTGATTGTCTGACAGGGCTTACAAATAGCTGAGAAAAAAAGAGAAGTGAAAGGCAAAGGAGAAAAGAAAAGATGCATGTAGAGTTCCAAAGAATAGCAAGGAGAGATAAGAAAGCCTCCTCAGTGATCAGTGCAAAGACACAGAGGAAAACAATAGAATGGGAAAGACTAGAGATCTCTTCCAGAAAATTAGAGATACCAAGGGAACAATTCATGGAAAGATGAGCACAATAAAGGACAGAAGTCGTAAGTACCTAACAAAAGCAGAAGATATTAAGAAGAGGTGGCAAGAATATACAGAAGAACTGTACAAAAAAGATCTTCACAATCCAGATAATTACGATGGTGTGATCACTCATACAGAGCCAGACATCCTGGAATGTGAAGTCAAATGGGCCTTAGAAAGCATCACTACAAAAAAGCTAGTGGAGGGGATGGAATTCCACTTAAGCTATTTCAAATCCTGAAAGATGATGCAGTGAAAGTACTGCATTCAATGTGCCAACAAATCTGGAAAACTCAGCAGTGGCCACAAGACTGGAAAAGGTCAGTTTTCATTCCAATCCCAAAGAAAGGCAATGCCAAAGGATGCTCAAACTACCGCACAATTGCACTCATCTCACATGCTAGTAAAATAATGCTCAAAATTCTCCAAGCCAGGCTCCAGCAATACATGAACCGTGAACTTCCTGATGCTCAAACTGGATTTAGAAAAGGCAGAGGAACCAGAGATCAAATTGCCAACATCTGCTGGATCATGGAAAAGGCAGGAGAGTTCCAGAAAAACATCTCTTTCTGCTTTATTGACTATGCCAAAGCCTTTGACTGTGTGGATCACAATAAACTGTGGAAAATTCTGAAAGAGATGGGAATACCAGACCATCTGACCTGCCTCTTGAGAAATCTGTATGCAGGTCAGGAAGCAGCAGTTAGAACTGGACATGGAACAACAGACTGGTTCCAAATAGGGAAAGGAGTACATCAAGGCTGTATATTGTCACCCTGCTTATTTAACTTCTATGCAGAGTACATCATGAGAAACGCTGGGTTGGAAGAAGCACAAGCTGGAATCAAGATTGCCGGGAGAAATATCAATAACCTTAGATATGCAGATGACACCACCCTAATGGCAGAAAGTGAAGAAGAACTAAAAAGCCTTTTGATGAAAGTGAAAGACGCGAGTGAAAAAGTTGGCTTAAAGCTCAACATTCAGAAAACTAAGATCATGGCATCCGGTCCCATCACTTCATGGGAAATAGATGGGGAAACAGTGGAAATAGTGTCAGACTTTATTTTTTGCAGCTCCAAAATCACTGCAGATGG
The DNA here is from genome assembly GCF_001704415.2 of Capra hircus. Taxonomy (NCBI): domain Eukaryota; kingdom Metazoa; phylum Chordata; class Mammalia; order Artiodactyla; family Bovidae; genus Capra; species Capra hircus. The sequence continues at coordinate 16,944 of NW_017210548.1, forward strand.
TGACTGCAGCCATGAAATTAAAAGATGCTTACTCCTTGGAAGGAAAGTTATAACCAATCTAGATAGCATATTGAAAAGCAGAGACATTACTTTGCCAACAAAGGTCATTCTAGTCAAGGCTATGGTTTTTCCTGTGGTCATGAATGGATGTGAGAGTTGGACTATGAAGAAAGCTGAGTGCCAAGGAATTGATGCATTCGAACTGTGGTGTTGGAGAAGACTCTTGAGAGTCCCTTGGACTGCAAGGAGACCCCACCAGTGCATTCTAAAGGAGATCATTCCTGGGTTTTCATTGGAAGGAATGATGCTGAAGCTGAAACTCCAGTACTTTGGCCACCTCATGCGAAGAGTTGACTCATTGGAAAAGACTCTGATGCTGGGAGGGATTGCAGGCAGGAGGAGAAGGGGATGACAGAGGATGAGATGGCTGGATGTCATCCCTGACTCAATGGACATGAGCCTGAGTGAACTCCAGGAGTTGGTGATGGACAGGGAGGCCTGGTGTGCTGTGATTCACGGGGTTGCAAAGAGTCAGACACGACTGAGCGACTGAACTGAACTGAACTGAACTGAACTGAATCTGTAAGTATATAGAAATGCACACACACACACACACACACACACACACACACAAACACACACCTGGCAAGTTTAGAACTGTTGTGGATAAGGACATGGTCAGGAAGAATTTCCATTAGAATTTAAAATAGAAAACCAGTATTGAAAGCAAGGTATTAATTCAAATTTCTATCTATTTTAAACCATGTAATGATACAGATAAACAAAATTACATCTTAATTTTATGAACATAAAACAATATATCTTAAAAGTCTGTTTTGCTATTCATAGAAGTTACCCTCTTGGTAATTATTTCAGAATCACTGAAAAACTGTAGAAGTAATTTCTCTAGTGATTAATAAATGATATTAAAATGAAGTTATTTCTACTCACACATTTTGTTTATTCAGTTATCATTTATTCAATCATAAATTTGCATGTTAAACATTCATAGATTGAGAGCCTACTATGTACCAAGATGGAGAAGGAAATGGAATGCCACTCTAGTATTCCTGCCTGAAGAATTCCATGGACAGAGGAAACTGTCAGGCTACAGTCCATGGGGTCACAAAGAGTCAGACGTGACTGAGGGACTAACACACACACATACACGTGTGCCAAGAAGTGTGTGCTAAGTTCTGTGCTTGAATGACAGAAAATCCACTTTTTTTTTAAATAATCTAATGGAGAAACACATACATATGTAGATACACAGAGAAAGAGCATGCATATTAAACAAAATATGCAACACATATATAAATACACTTAGATATGTATATACAAATGAATTTAGATGGAATACACTTTGGAACTCAAGAAACGACACTTGGAAGTAGTATTTAAGCTGAGAATTACAGAATGAATAGATCTCAGCCACAGATTTGGGAGTTGGGAAGAGAGCTAGTCTATTTGTTATCTCATTGAGACTGTACAATTATAATTCTCACAACTTTCAATTGTTGGAACCATTTCAGACAACTATACCGATCTCTTTCCAAATAAATGAAGACATTATTAAAGAAAACAGTGCTCATAAATGCTGTCAGAAGAATATTAGAAACCTTAGCTTTATGTCAAGTATAAATCAATCCTTTCAACACTTATATCTCCTACAAATCTCCAAGGCAACACAAATCCATCAAAAGTGATAGTGCCAGTGAATGCCTGGAGGGTAGCCATTTTATTTTGTAGTTTCAAAGAGGAAACTGCATGAGTGTAAGAGAAATCTGACTTACTCAGCACTGACAAAATAAGACCAATAAAAGTTGTGTATCTTCATGCTCTATTTCAGATGACCGAATTTCCCTGGCTTCAAGCTCCTAGTAGGTTTAACCAGATGCGTCACTGCTTTCATCGCCTGCTGTTTCTGGCAGACATTTTATTGCTGCTCCAGATGTTCCATTTTGCTGCTGTGTCCATCATGCACAGTGTGGGTCTCAAAACTCTGGATCATTTTATACTAATAACTGTAAGTTATTCGTCTATTTGAATTTCAGACACAATTCATTGTTTTAAATAGTTTCCAAGCTTTATTCATGAATAAAAGGTAGCCTGAGGAGATGAGAGGGACAGAGTATGTGAATAAATTGTAGGAAATATTTATTAGTCCACAATCATAAGATGTTCGTGCTGGAGAAAATTTAGAGACACTCTAGTGGAAGTCATCTTATTTAAACATAGAGAAGTAGCTCCTGCCAGATTAGCCAAATTGTTAGATAGTTGAGACAAGATTAAATCAAGGTTGCTTAAGTGGCAGTCTGGGGGAATTTGCACCATCCCACAATATAGGGTGCCTCAGGAGTTAAAAAACTATGACTGTGGACCAAAACAACTCATCTGCCTGTATTTGTATATACAGTTTTGTTAGTACACAATCATGCCTATTTATATCCATTTTAAAAATATTTTTAATTGAAGGATAATTATAATATTGTGATGACCTCTGCCATACATCAACATGAGTCAGTCATAGGCATACATGTGTCCCCTTCTTTGTGAAACCCCCTCACTTCCAAAACCATCCCTCCAGGTTGTCACAGAACACCAGGTCTGGGTTCCCTGTGTCATGCATCAAACTCCCATTGACTATCTATTTTACTTATGATAATATCTATGTTTCAGTGCTATTCTCTCAAATCATCCCTCTAAGTTTCTTTCCAATGACAGCTTGAGTAGTTGTGACAAAGGCTGAATCACCTGGAAATCCTAAAATAGTTACTAATTGTCCTTTACAGAAAAAAGTTTGTCGACTCCTGATTTAACTAAAAAAATATTACATAAATAATTGTGCTCAATTTCAGCTTTCCCCAAAAGTGCTTGAAATACATTGTAGTCAGAGTAATTGCTTTGGATTTTCATTATTATCATAAAATCACAAACTGTTATGGTTGGAAAGGCTATATAGGACATTTAATTCAACTCCCATTCAATGAAAAAATGTCCTTTATTCCATTTCTGCAGATGCTTATTTAGACATTGCTTAAATAATCCTACTGAAAAGAATTAGAGTTCCTCTTGGAGCAGCATATTATATGGATGGGCACTATTATTTGGAATAAACTTACATGTTTTGAGTCACCTCTGATACTTGCAAACTTTACTGATTTATAGGCTAGCCTGCACAGATATTAGAGAACAAATACACAGGCTTTTTATGCCAGTCTTTCCAGTCATTTAACTTTTTACACAGCCAATAATATTAATCCTACTATTCCCTGGGAAAACATATTCCATTCATTTTCACTGTCAGACTACTTAATATTTTGGTCATATTTCCAGAGTTGTATCTAAAATGGTGAGTTTTGTTCTTTAAATGTAGCACCAAGAATTGAAAAAAGCCCAGTCTTGTACAAAGTATACCCTTTCAGCATTATTGGACAAATCATATCTTAATATTTCTGTATTGTGGTGATAAAATATCTAACATAGATGTGTTAGTATCTTCTCCACTCAGTACACTGACATAAACATAGTAGGCATTCAGCAGCACAAATTCCTTCTCTAGCATTTTCCCCTCATTTCAGGAATTAGTTTGCATGTTAAAAATAATTACAGCATTTGCCTCGTTTCAAAGTATTTCGTAAAGATTAGTACCTATCCAAATAAGCACAATGTGACAAAATAAGTTCTCTATTATAAGGTCTTAGAAAACATAGGAAATGTTTTAAAATGTGAAGAATTCAAATGGGTTAGTTTAAATAATCTATGATTTTTCTGAAGTTCCTAAACTAGGTAGCTTAAAAATTAATTTTGTAAAGTATTTAAGAGAAAAAAAAAAAAGATCAGTTTCTTATGTCTTATTCAATAAATATTGCATTGCCTCTGGGGTTTAATGAAAATTGTATATTATAATCATTTGTTTGATGACAGTGAAAGCTCATCTTAAGACATACAATGGCTTTTTGATGCGGCTTCCAGCAGTTTGTGAACTCATTCTTACAATAATTAAATACCTTTTAAAGTGATAATAGCTCTTATAGTGATTATAGTTATTCTTTAAACAAGTAGAGTTATTTTCTTAGTGCCTAGTATCTTCAAGAAGTTAATGAATTTTTCAAATATATTAAGCATATTTTAAGAGTTATATTCTTCTGTGAACAAAATGGCCACAGTGGCAAATTTTTCTTATGATTTAGCAATTACCATTTGCTCAGTTCAGTTTAGATTTCTCTTTCACATTTTTAATATTTTGGATTATTAAAAAAAATACTATGAACTACATTTGTATGTAATAGTTAATCTACTTAGAATGGTGGGATCCTATGAATTTGACTGAATGCTTTAATTTGTATCAGTTCTGTTTAGGAGATGGGAGAAAGTGACCAGGAGACAAGGAGAGAGGGTTCATAGTAGGTAGAAATTTCCAATATTATTTCAAAAACTATTGATCATTTTGTATATTTAATGACACCTAACCAAATCACTGAATCTTTCTTATTTACCCACAGAATTTTCACTATGGCATGGAAACTTCCCCAAATCAAACAGTAATATTGGCTGTGGGGAAAAAGTAACTAAAACCCTGTAAGTTACTGCTTTGTTATAAAGAATTGTATATTTGGCCCAAAAATCAATTATATAATTTTCTGTTTTATTGTAAAAATCCTACTTTTATTTCAATAATTTTATAGTTATATATTTTTTACAGATTAAACAAATGACTGGAGGAATTTCAGATTTTACTGATGTTATATTAAGCATGAGTGAAGTAATGGATGTCTTCCATTGGGCTCAAAAGTGTACATTCTGATTTGTATTTATTAAAAAAGAGACATTTTGTGTTTTCTTTAACTTTTATCTGAATGTTTGCATTTTTATTTTCCTCCAAGTTCATAAAAATTGGAGGCATTTATTAGCAAATACTTAATCTGTCACAGTTTTCTTTGTCCCTAATACATAGCTATCTATTTATAAAGAATTTGCTGTCAGTACCTTTTATGCTGATAATCTATAACCTCTCCCTGGACAAGTTGGCTTTAACTGAATCACTTAGTCTGTCTATCGCTACCAGCATCATAGATCAGACAAATAATCAAAGTAACTTAAGCTTATATGTAAAAACATCATACTCATTTAGAAGTTAATAGATATTATTTCTTGAATCTCACTTCTATCCTATTGACATATATGAACAATTTTACACTGAAGTCATGATTTTCTGTTTTCTGTGGAATTAATTAATTTGAAGTCAGGTACTGTAACTTTCAACCTTGTCCTTCTTAGTCAACATTATTTGGCTATTCAAGTTATTTGTAATATATATACATTTTAGAATCAGCTTTTAATTTTCTACAAAAGTCCAATTAAAATTTTGATTGCTGTTACATTGAATTTACCCAAAAGTTTGGCAAGAATTAACATTTAAACAATATCCCTAATATTTTAACAGTATTAAAAATCATGATTTAAAGGTTTGTTAATTTTATCTTCTCAAAGAACCAACTTTTAGTTTGATTAATCTTTACTATTGCTTCTTTCATTTCTTTTTTGTTTATTTCTGTCTTGATCTTTATGATTTCCTTCTTGTTGTTAACTTTGGGGTTTTTTAGGTTTTCATTTTCCAGTTGTTTTTGTATAAAGTTAGGTTGTCTCTTCAATGTTTTTCTTGTTTCTTGAGGTAGGATTCTATTGCTAAAAAGTTCCTTTTTAAGACTACTTTTGCTGCATCCCATAGGTTTTGAGTTGTGTTTCCACTGTCATTTGTTTCTAAAAATATTTTTATTTTCCTTTTGATTTATTCAGTAAACTGCTGGTTATTTAGAAATGTGTTGTTTAATCTCCATGTGTTTGTGTTTCTTACAGTTTCTTTCTTGTAATTGATATCTTGTCTCAGATGGGGAAACAGTGGAAACAGTGGCTGACTTTATTTTTCAGGGCTCTAAAATCATTGCAGATGGTGATTGCAGCAATGAATTTCAAAGACACTTACTCCTTGGAAAGAAAGTTATGACGAACCTAGACAGCATATTCAAAAGCAGAGACATTACTTTGCCAACAAAGGTCAGTCTAGTCAAGGCTATGGTTTTTCCAGTGGTCATGTATGGATGTGAGAGTTGGACTATAAAGAAAGCTGAGTGCCAAAGAATTGATGCTTTTGAAGTGTGGTGTTGGAGAAGACTCTTGAGAGTCCCTTGGACTGCAAGGAGATCCAACCAGTCCATCCTAAAGGAGATCAGTCCTGAGTGTTCATTGGAAAGACTGATGTTGAAGCTGAAACTCCAATACTTTGGCCAGCTGATGCGAAGCGCTGACTCATTGGAAAAGACCCTGATGCTGGGAAAGATTGAAAGCAGGAGGAGAATGGGATGACAGAGGATGAGATGGTTGGATGGCATCATGGACTCGATGGACATGGGTTTGGGTGGACTCCAGGAGTTGGTGATGGACAAGGAGGCCTGACGTGCTGCGCTTCATGGGATCACAAAGAGTCGGACATGACTGAGCAACTGAACTGAACTCATAGTGTTGCGGTCAGAAAAGATGCTTCCTATGATTTTGACTTTCTTAAATTTACTGAGGTTTGATTTGTGACCCAAGATGTGTTCTATCCTGGAGAATGTTCCATGCACACTTGAGAACAAGGTGTATTCTTCTACATTTGGATGGAATGTCCTGAAGATATCAATGAGATTCATCTCATCTAATGTATCATTTAAGACTTGTGTTTCCTTATTTTCTATTTTGATGATTTATCCATTGGTGTAAGTGGGGTGTTCAAGCCTCTTACCATTATTGTATTACTGTCAATTTCACCTTTTATGTCTATTAGTGTTTTTCTTAAGTATTGAGGTGTTCCTATGTTGTGTGCATAGTTGGTAGTGGTTTAGTCACTAAATCGTGTCCAACTCTTGTGACCCCATGGACTATAGTCCTGCCAGGCTCCTCTGTCCATGGGATTCTCCAGGCAAGAATACTGGAGTGGGTTGCCATTTCCTTCTCTACTAAATGGGGCTTAATGGCATCAACTTCACTGGGCCATGAAGGGGCTCAAGAGAGAAAAAGACTTCTAAAGTTCTTGACACAAGTCTTGGTACCCAAGAAGTTTTCCACACACAGTATAGATATTTACAATTGTTATGTCTTGGATTGATCCCTTGATCATTATGTAGTGTTCTTCCTTATCTCTTGTAATATTCTTTATTTTAAGGTCTATTTTGTCTGATATGAGGATTGCTACTCCCACTTTCTTTTGCTTTTCATTTGCATGCAGTATTTTTCCATCCTCTCACTTTCAGTCTATATGTGCCTTTAGGTCTGAAGTGGGTTTCTTGTAGACAGCATATACAGGGGTCTTGTTTTTGTATCCAGATTCATCAAAAAAAAAAAATAAAAGAAAGAAACAAAAACAAAAAAAAAAGGAGAAAGAAGAATCTAATCAACAAAATTAGAAATTAAAAAGGAGAGTTTACAACAGACAATATAGAAATACAAGGGATTATAACAGACTATTATGAACAACTATATAGCAATAAAATGGATAACCTGGAAGAAACACATAGACTCTTAGAAAAGTTCAATCTTCCAAGACTGATTCAGGAAGAAATAGAAATTCTGAACAACTTAATTACAAGTACTGAAATAAAAACTGTGATCAAAAATCTCCCCAGAAACAAAAGCCCAGGGCCACATGGATTCACAGGTGAATTCTATCAAACATTTAGAGAAGAGCTGATGCCGATCCTTCAAAACCTCTTTCAATAAACTGAAGAGCAAGGAGCACTTCTAAAACTCATTACGAGGCCACCATCACTCTGATACCAAAACCAGACAGACATTGCTAAAAATGAAAACCACAGGCCAATATCACTGATGAACATATATGCAAAAATCCTCAACAAAATTCTAGCAAACAGAATTCAACAACATATTAAAAAGCTAATACACCATGATGAAGTTGAATTTATTCCAGCAACACAAGGATTCTTCAATATACACAAAAAAATCAATGTGATACACAATATTAACAAACTGAAATATAAAAACCATATGATAATCTGAATAGATGCTGAAAGAGCCTTTGACAAAATTCAACATCCATTTATCATTAAAACTCTTCATAAAAATGGGCATAGAAAGAACCCACTTCAACATAGTTAAGGCCATTTATGATAAGCCCACAGCAAACATTATTTTCAATGGTGAAAAACTGAAAGAATCCCCCCTAAGATCAGGAAGAAGACAAGGGTATCCACTGTCACCAGTATTATTCAACAAAGTTTTGGAAGTTCTAGCTACAATAATCAGAGAAGAAAAAGAAATAAAAGGAATACAGATCAGAAAAGAAGAAGCAAAAATTCCCATTGTTTGCACTTGACATGATACTTTACAAAGAAAACCTTAAGATACTATCAGAAAATTACTAGGGCTAATCAATGAATTTAGCAAAGCTGCATGATATAAAATCAATACACAGAAAACACTTGCATTCCTATATACTAACAATGAAAAATCACAAAGAGAAAATAAGGAATCAATATCATTCACCATTACAACAACAACAACAAAATATATATATATAGGAATAAACTACCTAAAGATACAAAATAACTGTATACAGAAAATTATAAGACATTGATGAAAGAAATCAAAGATGACAGAAAGAGACGGAGAGACATTCCATGTTTCTGGGGAGGAAGAATCAATATTGTGAAAATGAATATACTACCAAATGCAATCTACAGATTCAGTGTAATCCCTATCAAATTGGCAATGGCATTTTTTTCATGAAACCAGAAAACAATTCAAAATTCATATGGAAATACAAAAGACCCCAAGTAACCAAAGCAGTCTTGGGAAATAAGAATGGAGCTGGAGGGATCAACCTTCCTGACTTCAGATTATACTACAAAGCTACAGTCATCAAGAGAGTATGATACTGGCAGAAAAACAGAAATATAGATCAATAGAACAAGGTAGAAAGCCCAGAAATAAACCTATACACCTATGTGTACCTTATTTTTTGACAAAAAGAGGCAAGAATATAAAATGGAGGCAAAGACAGCCTCTTCAATTAGTGGTCCTGGGAAAACTGGACAGCTACACATAAAAGAATAAAATTTAGATAACTTCCTAACACCATACATAAAGATAAACTCAAAATTGATTAAAGACCTAACTGGCAAGACCAGAAACTATAAAAATCTTAGAGGAAAACATAGGCAGAACACCTCCGATGACATAAAATCAAAGCAAGATCCTCTATGACCCCACCTCCTAGAGTATTGGCGAATAAAAACAAAAGTAAACAAGTGGTACCTTATTAAACTTAAAAGCTTTTGCACAGCAAAGGGGAACTACAAGCAAGGTGAAAAGACAGCCCTCAGAATGGGAGAAAATAAACAGTAAAGAAAACAACTGACAAAGTATTAATAGCCAAATTATATAAGCAGCTCATACAACTCAGTATCAGAAAAACAAGCAACACAATCAAAAAAGACATAAACAGACATTTCTCCAAAGAAGGACATATAGATGGGCTAACAAATGCATGAAAGGATGCTCAATATAGCTCCTTTATTAAAAGAAATGCAAATCAAAACTACAATGAGATATCACCTCACACCAGTCAGAATGGCCATCATCAAAAGTTTACAAACAATAAAACCGGAGAGGGTATGGAGAAACAGGAACCCGTTTGCACTTTTGGCGGGAATGTAATTGATACAGCCACTATTGAAGATGGTATGGAGATTCCTTAAAAAAAAAACAAACAAACAAACAAAAAAAAAAAACTAGGAATAAAACCACCATATGACCCAGCAATACCGCTCATAGGCATATACCCTGAGGAAAAAAATTGAAAATGACACATGTACGCCAATGTTCACTGCAGCACTATTTACAATAGCTAGAATATGGAAGCAACCTAGATGTCCATCAACAGATGAATGCATAAAGAAGATCTGGTACATTGTACAATGAAATATTACTCAGCTATAAAAAGGAATGCATTTGAGTCAGTTCTAATGAGGTAGATGAACTTAGAGTCTATTATACAGAGTGAAATAAGCCAGAAAGAGAAAGATAAATATCATATACTAAACATATATATGGAATCTAGAAGGATGGTACTAAAGAATTTATTTGCAGGGCAGCAATGGAGAAACATAGAAAATAGACCTATAGACAAAGAGGGGAGGAGATGGTGAGATGTATGGAGAGAATAACATGGAAACTTACATTACCATATGTAAAATAGATAGCCAATAGGAATCTGCTGTATGTCTCAGGGAACACAAACAGGGGATCTGTATCAACATAGAGGGGTGGGATGGGGAAGGACATGGGAGGGAGTTGCAAGAGGGAAGGGGCATATGTATACCTATGGCTGACTCATGTTGAGGTTTGACAGAAAACAGCAAAATTCTTCAAAGCAATCATTATTCAATTATAATTAAATAAATTTTAAAAATCAATGATTTAGATATTCCTTCCGTTTAAAGAGGAATGATTAATAGTTTTGATTGCACAGGTCCTGAAAGGAGTACATCAAGGATATTGTCACCCTTCTTGGTTAACTTACATGCAAGCATATCATGCAAAATGCCAGGCTGGATGAAGCACAAGCTGGAATCAAGATTGCTGGGAGAAATAACAATAACCTCAGATACACAGATGACACCATCCTTATGGCAGAAAGCAAAGAACTAAAGAGCCTCTTGATGAAAGTGAAAGAGGAGAGTGAAAATGTTGCATTAAAACTCAACATTCAGAAAACTAAGAACATGGCATCTGGTCCCATCAACTTTATGACAAATAGATGGGAAAACAATGGAAACAATGTACGACTTTATTTTGAGGGGCTC
>NW_017210549.1:0-17767 GCF_001704415.2 Capra hircus
CCTCACCATTTGGTCCCCCAGTCACCCTCTTCCTCTATGACACAGGGTACAGGATCAAGGCTAAATGCCCTGAGCATCCTGTTCTTTCTAAAGGTCTTTATGACCAGCAACATCACTATACCTGCCCCTCATCCCTGTTGCTCTCACCTCCAGATTATGAGAAGTGTCAGAACTTCATCAACAGCTGTGCTGCTCACGGGCCCCTACCTTTGTAAAGGACTGTGTAGTGGAGAAGGGGCATGCCAGCTGCTCAGCCCTGGGTTAAGTATCAGACCATCAGGCATCCCTGAGGCTGGGCTTAGAGTGTGGAACAAGGCATCTGATCTGCCGCTGGGCCTGCACTTTGGCCTCTACAAGGGTCAGATTACAGACGATGAAGAGGTCGCCAATAGCAGATACTTCTGGCTGGTGAGAAACCCCCTCTTCCCCTGTTCTCTGACCTCCAATCGCTGTGTGGCAGGGTGGGGAGCGGGGACCTCACGTCTACATGCGAGGTTGTGGATGGTGATGACACAGTCAGCTCTGTGTGCTGTGTGCACTGTGCATGAACACGGGACTTCTATCTAAAGATCAGAGGAGAGCTGGGAGCAGCGCAGTAGTACAGGCACACAGAAGTGGCTCCTCCCATGTGGGGCCCTTGCCCTGAGTGGACCAATAGACTCAGACATGGAGGTGATGATTAAGGAGCTTACCACGTGGTCACAACTGGCAGTTGAATCCATGCAGGCTGAACAGCACTGATGACAGCAGAGGGATTCTATTACCTCCCGCCAAAAAATAAAAAGAGAGAGAGAAGTAAGCTTTTAAGTCTTTTTCTGACACTCAGATCACCAAAGGGAGAAACTGCTATGAGTATGTGGATGGAAGGGACCAACTGGATGAGGTGAATGCAATGAGTCTGCAGGTTCTAGAGGATGCTCCTCCCTCAAGCCCCTATCCCTTTCCTCTCCCAACCTGCCTCCCTCAATAGCTTTCACATCTTCTTCCTCTTTTTCCTCCATAACATGCTCTTTCATTATAAAAGACATTAGAAAGAAGAAATAGAAATATAGTATATGCCCTCAAAATATAAATCTCTATGCTGCACAAAACTGAGGTACTTGAAAGCAACTCAAGAAGTCTGGATTCACCAGGGACACTTTAACTCACCTAATTAACACTTACCAAGCACTTTCTACGTTCCATTTTAAACAGTGGAGTTCATTATTGAAGTTCATTACACACAACCCACGTCCTTTTAGAATACTTACTGCAGACAGACATTAAACAATTGGTCTTAGGAATATGTAACTTGAATTTTTCTATTTTTGAAGAACTTCACAGTCCCAGGATAACCTACCATGGGGGATCTTGAGTCCATAGAGAAGCAACCTCCCCAGGCTCAGTTCCAGCGAGAAGTGGGCCCTGAGGCCTGGGAAGGAATGCGGGGCAGGATGGCTATGAGCAGGGCCTTTTACTGAGGGCCTCTTCTTTCATCAGGGGAAGCAGAAAGTGAATAAACTATTATTGTTCTGTGTCTCTAGCTAAGTCAGAATGCTCTCCAAGTTTCCATGGGGCAGGGGCACAAGTGAATGGGACCCTGAATACACATGGGGAGACTGTAGAAAAGCCTTGGGAGAGAAGGCAGGCTGGGGGTGAATGCTGAGGGGTGCTTGCTAGCCTAGAAGCACCAAGTTCTGTGGAATACAAGAGAACTTAATTTAGAGTTTAGAGGAGCTGCAGGTCACCAGTCTTATGACCAGTCTAGGTGGAGACCAGTCTGGAATTGGGCTCTGGAAAATGGCTAATTAGGTAAGGAGACAAAAGCATTCCAGCCAGTAAGAGGAAAAGAAACAGAATCTGGAGATAGGAATTCACACGACGTGATCAAAGGTATGAACAGAAGGTCCCCAAGAGGGTGGTGGGGGCAGTGATGGCCTCAGAGCCTGAAGGCGAGGAGCTGGGTGTGGGTCTGACAGGTGGAAGGAACTCGTTATCTGTGGTTTCATTCCCTTTTCCGACCTCAATCCCAGGTATGTGAACTGTGCCCAGGACGACAAGGAGCAGAATCTGGTGGCCTTCCAGTATCACAGACAGATCTTCTCCTGAACCTGCTGGGTGGTCAGGCCAGGTTGTGAGCTGCTGGTCTGGTACAGGGATGAATATGGCCAGGAGCTCAACATCAAGTAGGGCAGCAGGAGTAAGAGTGAGCTCACAGTCAGGAGAGGTAAGCGCCACCAGTCTTCCAGCACCCTACACCATCCTGGGGAGCTTCCCTGGCCCAGCTCTAAAGCAGAGTACAATCCAGTCTGAAGTCAGTGAAGTCTCAATTAAAATGCCTCAGAAATTGTTTCATTTCATATGACTCTTAGGAAAAAAATTTATATTAAAATGTTAATTCTAATTCATTGTGTGCAAAAAGTATGTAACATCACATTCTGCTGAAAGGCTTAGAGGCAAAAAAGCAAGTTTTCTAGCACCTACCAGCTCTCTCACCTTTAGCTGTTTCTTCCTCATTTCCTCCACATTTCTAAGAAGTGACACATGTACACTGATTTCCATTCAGTCACTGTTTTAGTTCATTGTCAGACAGGGCTCCATGCACTGAAACAGACGGAACTACTGCTCTGGGGTAGCACGTGCTTAATACCAGACAGGGGCTGGTTCTCTGAGGAAAAACAGTCCAGGAAAAGTGCCTCAGATCAGTGTGAGCAGAAGAGGAGTGTGGTGCAGTGATAGCTTATGGTGAACAGTGTTGGATTCGTGATCTCTGAAGAAGAATGTTTAGCTTTAGGACCAGGGACCAGGCTTGATCACTCAAGAGCTTTTGTGTAGCAGAGTTATATTAAAGTATGAAATGGGACAGAAAAAGCTTCTGACATAGACATCAGAAAGGGGATGGAGAGCAAGGGAGCTATATACTTTCAATTGGTTATTAACAATAAATCAAAAGAAGGTCTCAAGTCTGTAAAGGTCTTACCAGACCCGCACTACCACAATATATATTTTTAAGATAACAGGGTTAGAACTAAAAATACAAAGATCTTACCAGACCCAGAGACCAAAGCCTTTGACTGTGTGGATCACAATAAACCGTGGAAAATTCTGAAAGTGATGGGAATTCCAGACCACCTGACCTGCCTCTTGAGAAACCTATATGCAGGTCAGGAAGCAACAGTTAGAACTGGACATGGAACAACAGACTGGTTCCAAATAGGAAAAGGAGTACTTTAAGGCTGCATATTGTCACCCTGCTTATTTAACTTATATGCAGAGTACATCATGAGAAACGCTGGCCTGGAAGAAGCACAAGCTGGAATCAAGATTGCCAGGAGAAATATCAATAACCTCAGATATGCAGATGAAACCACCCTTATGGCAGAAAGTGAAGAGGAACTAAAAAGCCTCTTGATGAAAGTGAAAGAGGAGAATGAAAAAGTTGGCTTAAAGCTCGACATTCAGAAAACTCAGATCATGGCATCTGGTCCCATCATTTCATGGGAAATAGATGGGGAAACAATGGAAACAGTGTCAGACTTTATTTTGGGGGGCTCCAAAATCACTGCAGATGGTACTTGCAGCCATAAAATGAAAAGAGGCTTACTCCTTGGGAGGAAAGTTATGACCAACCTAGATAGCATATTCAAAAGCAGAGATACTACTTTGCCAACAAAGGTCCGTCTAGTCAAGGCTATGGTTTTTCCTGTGGTCATGTATGGATGTGAGAGTTGGACTGTGAAGAAAGCTGAACACCAAAAAATTGATGCTTTTGAACTGTGGTGTTGGAGAAGACTCTTGAGAGTCCCACGGACTGCAAGGAGGTCCAACAAGTCCATCCTAAAGGAGATCAGTCCTGGGTGTTTGTTGGAAGAACTGATGCTAAAGCTGAAACTCCAATACTGTGGCCACCTCATGTGAAGAGTTGACTCATTGGAAAAGACCCTGATGTTGGGAGGGATTGGGGCAGGAGGAGAAGGGGATGACAGAGGATGAGATGTCTGGATGGCATCACCGACTCGATGGACATGAGTCTGAGTGAACTCCGGGAGTTGGTGATGGACAGGGAGGCCTGGTGTGCTGTGACTCATGGGGTCGCAAAGAGTCAGACACTACTGAGTGACTGAACTGAACTGAACCAGACCCACATGGACATCACCAGATGGTCAAAACCAAAATCTACACATGGACATCACCAAATGGTCAATACCAAAATCAGATTGATTATATTCTTTGCAACCAAAGAAGGAGAAGCTCTATACAGTCAGCAAAAACAAGACTGGGAGCTGACTGTGGCTCAGATCATGAACACCTTTTTGCCAAATTCAGACTTAAATTGAAGAAAGTAGGCAAAACCCACTAGACCATTCACATATGACCTAAATCAAATCCCTTACAATTATACAGTGGAAGTGACAAGCAGATTCAAGGGATTAGATCTGATAGACAGAGTGTCTGAAGACCTACGGATGGAGGTTCGTGACATTGTAGAGGAGGCAATGATCAAAACCATCCCCAAAAAACACAAATGCAAAAAGGCAAAATGGTTGTCTGAGGAGGCCTAACAAATAGCTATGAAAAGAAGAGAAGCGAAAGGCAAAGGAGAAAAGGAAAGATATACACATTTGAATGCAGAGTTCCAAAGAATAGCAAGGAGAGATAAGAAAGCCTTCCTCAGTGATCAATGCAAAGAAATAGAGGAAGACAATAGAATGGGAAAGACTAGAGATCTCTTCAAGAAAATTAGAGATACCAAGGGAACATTTCATGCAAAGATTGGCACAATAAAGGACAGAAATGGTATGGACTTAACATAAGCAGAAGATATTAAGAAGAGGTGGCAAGAATATACAGAAGAACTATACAAAAAAGACCTTCATGACACAGATAATCATGATGGTGTGCTCACTCATCTAGAGCCAGACATCTGGAATGCGAAGTCAAGTGGGCCTTAGGAAGCATCACTATGAACAAAGCTAGTGGAGGTGATGGAATTCCAGTTGAGCTGTTTCAAATCCTAAAAGATGATGCTGTTAAAGTGCTGCACTCAATATGCCAGCAAATTTGGAAAATGCAGCAGTAGCCACAGGACTGGAAAAGGTCAATTTTCATTCCAATCCCAAAGAAAGGCAATACCAAAGAATGCTCAAACTACTGCACTCATCTCACATGCTAGCAAAGTAATGCTCAAAATTCTCCAAGCCACGCTTCAACAGTACATAAACCATGAACTTCCAGATATTCAAGCTGGATTTAGAAAGGCAGAGGAACCAGAGATCAAACTGCCAACACCCGTTGGATCATCAAAAAAGCAAGAGAGTTCCAGAAAGATATCTATTTCTGCTTTATTGACTATGCCAAAGCCTTTGACTGTGTGGGTCATAACAAACTGTGGAAAGTTCTTCAAGAGATGGGACTACCAGACCACCTTCCTCCTGAGAAATCTGTATGCAAGTCAAGAAGCAATAGTTAGAATTGGACATGGAACAACAGACTGGTTCCAAATTGATCAAGGGGTACATCAAGGCTGTATATTGTCACCCTGCTTATTTAACTTGTATGCAGAGTACATCATGAGAAATGCTGTGGATGAAGCACAAGCTGGAATCAAAATTGCCAGGAGAAATATCAGTAACCTCAGATATGCAGACGACACCACCCTTATGGCAAAAAGCAAAGAGAACTAAAGAGTCTCTTGATGAAAGTGAACGAGGAGAGTGAAAAAGTTGGTTTAAAACTCAACATTCAGAAAACTAAGATATGGCATCTGGTCCCATCACTTCATGGGAAATAGATGGGGAAACAGTGGCAACAGTGACTGACTTTATTTTGAGGGGCTCCAAAATCACTGCAGATGGTGACTGCAGCCATGAAATTAAAAGACACTTGCTTCTTGGAAGAAAAGTTATGACAAACCTAGACAGCATATTAAAAAGCAAAGATATTACTTTGCCAATAAATGTTGTCTATTCAAACCTATGGTGTTTCCCGTAGTCACGTATGAATGTGAGAGTTTGACTATAAAGAAAGCTGAGCACAGAAGAATTGATGCTTTTGAAGTGTGATGTTGGAGAAGACTCTTGAGAGTCCCTTGGACTGCTAAGGAGATCCAACCAGACACACTTGATGGGAGACAGATCTTGCATGTCAACGCTAAGATGATTAGTGGGCCAGGCCTTACCATGACAAACCAGCTACCTAACCAAAAGCTTCCTCTTTCAGCAGAACCAAAGCCCAAGATCCACCCATGTGCTCCTGCTCTCTGGCCTTCTCCAGTCAGAAATTCTTGAGCCAACATGTCAAATGCAATCACCCCTCTCAGATCCTCCTGAAAACATCTGCAAGAGACCGCCTCCAACCAGAGGATCCCTGCCCAGGCAATCCAAATCAGCAGCAGCAATATTCTGATCTACACAGCCGGAGTGACAAACCTGAGAGTTGAGAGTCCAAGGAAAAGCCCCAACCTTTGCTGAAAAGCATAAGGCTGAGGAGGATTTCAAGGGCCTCTTCCTACTCATCCAGAGGACAAATGGGGGGTTTCAGGGTGCACAAGAGAATGAGAGAAGAGCCCAGCACAGGCAAGGAAGTGAGTCCAGAGGACACAGGCAAATTATTCATGGGGGAAGGAGTCTCAAGAATTATGAGTCAAGTATGGAGACTGTGGGTAAGGCTCTAAGGATAGATCAAGTCTCATGATGCACCAGAGGACACACACAGGGGAGAATCCCTATGTTTGCAGGGAATATGAGTGAAGCTTCAGTGAGAAGTCAAGTCTCATTAAGCACCAGAGGACACACACAGGGGAGAAGCCCTATGTCTGCAGGGAGTGTTGGCAAAGCTTCGGTCGGAAGTCAACTCTCATCACACACCAAAGGATACACACAAGGGAGAAGCCCTGTGTTTGCAGGGAGTGTGGGCGAAGCTTCAGTAAGAAGTCAACTCTCATCACACATCAAAGGACACACAGGGCAGAAGCCTTGTTTGCAGGGAGTGTGAGTGAAGCTTCAGTGTGAATTCACATCTCATCCAGCACCAGAGGACAGACACAGGGGAGAAGCCCTATGTTTGCAGAGAGTGTGGGTGAAGCTTCAGTCAGAAGTCACATCTCATCACACACCAGAGGACACACACACGGGAGAAGCCCTGTGCTTTTAGGGAGGGTGAGTGAATCATTACCAATAAACACATCTTAGCCACAGGAGGATTACTGCAGCCACCACATACCTCAGCTCTGACGGGGCCTCAGAGGAGGTCTGTGACCCATCACAGTCCCGGAGAGTGTGACCCGGAGAGTGTGATGAGAGACTTCCTTGGTGGTCCAGCGGCTAAGACTCCATGCTCCCAATGCCAAGACCTATGTTCAACGGAACTAGGTCCCACATGCTGCAATTAAGACCTAGCACAGCCAAATAAATAAATAATTTTTGTTAAAGAAAGAGTATGATGAGCACAGAACTAATTGATCAAACAGACTTTCCACATTCATGACATGAGAGGAGGTAGGTAAACAGCAGAGGGTTTCTTTAGTGTTCTGGAGATGTTCATGCCAATTCCCTTCATGGTTTTTTTAACTCCTCTTCTAATAAATTTTGTCTCCAAACAAATCTGAAGCCCAGTCTACATACCTCATTCTCCCATTATTACTGAGAGTATTGGGGTCCAGTGGGAGCTGAACCCCCAGGAAGGCATAAGTCTGGAGTCAACTCAGACTGGACACTAGGTCACTGGACAGTCAGTTCCTGGTTCATGGAGAGGAGTCTAGGGTTTGAGACAGACTCACCAGGGAAAGGAATTCCCTGGTCTCCTGGGAAGTGTGGTCTTTCCTCCTAATAGACCTCCACTATTCTTTGGCCTCTCCTGGTTCCCCTCAGGTTTCCTCTGACTTCTGTAGCCTCAGAGGTGAAGGCCACATGGACGTGTGTGCATGCATGCATGCGTGTGTGCGTACATGTGTGCCTGGCTCAGTCTGGGCCATCTGGTCTCCTTCACTCAGTCTTTGCTCCTCCCTCAGGGTCATCACAGCACCTGAACTCCAGATTCAGACACAGTGGGCCAATTCTCAGCCTTGCCCTCACCAGCTGTGTGACCTGGGGCAAGGTGCTCAACTTCTCTGTGCCTCTATTCTAATCTGTGATACAGGATGGGAGCACCAGCGTTTGAATCTGATGCGTAAGTACAGGCAGAATCTGGCTGAGAATGCAAGCCCTGCTTTTGCTGTTCTTTGTTATATCCTGCATGTCCTTCAACATCCACATCCTCCAGGTCTTCAGAGCTAGACAAGGAAGGGGCCATTCAGGCACTCAGCTGTCCTGATGAGGTGTGAGGTCAGGGATGCTAAGGGAAGGTGACCTCCCTTCCCACTACTGCCGTTCCTGCTGAGCCAGGCAGTCCCAGAGCCCCTCCACACAGCCAGGCAGTGCTGACAATCGCCCACCCTGCCAGGAATGGAGCCCGGAGCCACATATGCAGGAACCGGATGACCGAGTGTCTCAGAACCTCCCTGCCCACCCCTCATCCCCCCCCCCCACATGGAGTGTCCTTGAAGCCCACACAGCAGCTTCTCTAATGCACAGGCCTTGTACCTGAGCCCACGTGCTTCAGATGGACATGAGTTTGAGTGAACTCCAGGAGTTGGTGATGGACAGGGAGGCCTAGCGTGATGCGATTCATGGGGTCACGAAGAGTCGGACACGACTGAGCAACTGAACTGAACTGAACTGACTGATGCATAATTGAATCACATATCTGTACTGCTGAAGCAAACACATCAGAAATTAAGGATATTCCAACATAAAATAACAAGGCAATTAAAGACTATTTTTGGGGGCTCAAAAATCACTGCAGATGGTGATTGCAGCCATGAAATTAAAAGACGCTTACTCCTTGGAAGGAAAGTTATGACCAACCTAGATAGCATATTCAAAAGCAGAGACATTACTTTGCCAACAAAGGTCCGTCTAGTCAAGGCTATGGTTTTTCCAATGGTCATGTATGGATGTGAGAGTTGGACTGTGAAAAAAGGTGAGCACCGAAGAATTGATGCTTTTGAACTGTGGTGTTGGAGAAGACTCTTGAGAGTCCCTTGGACTGAAAGGAGATCCAACCAGTCCATTCTAAAGGAGATCAGTCCTGGGTGTTCTTTGGAAGGACTGATGCTAAAGCTGAAACTCCAGTACTTTGGTCACCTCATGTGAAGAGTTGACTCATTGGAAAAGACTTTGATGCTGGGAGGGATTAGGGGCAGGAGGAGAAGGGGACGACAGAGAATGAGATGGCTGGATGGCATCATCGACTCGATGGACGTGAGTGTGAGTGAACTCCGGGAGTTGGTGATGGACAGGGAGGCCTGGCGTGCTGTGATTCATGGGGTTGCAGAGTCGGACACGACTGAGCGACTGAACTGAACTGAACTGAAAAAAAGAATGGGGCCTGAAGAAGGGCTGCTCCCTTGTGGCCTTTCAATTTAACAACATCCAAAAAGTAGTGCCACTTGGTATTTAATATGCACAAGGATCAAGGGGCAGTAAGTAAAAAACATCTACCTTCGAGAAACATCCTAGGTGCTATCATTGAAAAAAGAATTCAAAACAAGACAGGTGTTCAAGTGGCCAATTTCAAAAAGTAAGTTAACTCACACCCTTTAAAAGAATCACATGAAAAAATGCCAACATCACTAAATTAAACCAGAGACATGCAAACCAAAACTACAATGAGGTATTTCCTCACATGGTTCACAATGGCCATTGTCCAAAAGTCAACAAATAATAAATGCCAGAGAAAGTGTGGAAAAAGGGATCCCTCCTGCGGGGGACTGCCCTTGAAGGTTAAGTCTTGGGAGCTGCTCGGCGTTATGCAGAGCCTTAGGCACGTCCCTAAGCTCCCTGTCCCGCCCCCCTGAAGAATTTACTACCCTTAAGGCTCCGGACGTCTCGGTCTTGCAACATTTCATAGAAGATAGATTAGCTTATTGATAGAAGATAGATTATCTATTTGTGATCTGCACACAATGGTAAGGGTCTTGTGATTGTATCTGGAGATTAATATACAATCTTGTGAATGTCAGAAGTCACGTACTTTATCCTATATATACTGCAGCACAATAAAGGAAGGCATCAGCCATTTTGGTCTGATCCTCTCAACCCCATCTTTTGTCTCTCTCTTATTTTTCTTAGCGGGGACGCTCCGTTCTCTCCCTGTGCAGGTGCGACTCTTGCTTGTGCTGGCCGCGGCAGGTGGCGCCCAACGTGGGGCTCGATTTCGACAGTTTTCCTCGCCACTACTCTTATTAGCTAAAAAGAGTGAGTATATACGTATACAAGTGAATTTAAATTGAGGAGGAGTAGTAAGGTATATAGTTGAGAGTATAAATATGGGACAGACGCATAGTCGTCAATTGTTTGTACATATGTTATCTGTAATGTTGAAACATCGGGGAATTACTGTTTCCAAACCTAAATTAATCAATTTTCTTTCATTTATTGAGGAAGTTTGCCCTTGGTTCCCCAGAGAAGGTACAGTAAATTTAGAAACATGGAAAAAGGTAGGGGAACAAATTCGGGCTCATTATACTCTACATGGCCCTGAAAAGGTGCCTGTTGAAACTTTATCCTTTTGGACACTAATTCGTGATTGTCTGGACTTTGATAATGATGAATTAAAACGTTTAGAAAATTTATTGAAACAGGAAGAAAATCCTCTACATGTTCCTGATCCGGAACCCAGGTATGCTGTTCCCAAGGGAGTTGAAGGCGACCCTCCGTTTTCTAAATTATCGCGTCCTTCAGATAATGATGATTCACTTTCATCCACAGATGAGGCGGAATTAGACGAAGAAGCTGCTAAATACCATCAAGAAGATTGGGGTTTTTTAGCACAAGAAAAGGGGGCATCAACATCTAAAGATGATTTGATTGAATGTTTAAAAAACCTCACTGTTGCTTTACAGAGTTCAGGAATTAAGCTTCCCATTAGCAACTCTAAATCTCCTTCTGCTCCGCCTCTGCCCCCTGCCTATGCTCCTTCCATTATAGCAGGTCTCGATCCCCCTCCGGGGCCTCCTCCTCCTCCTCCTCCTCCATCTGAGATTGTGTCTCCGCTGCAAAAGGCATTGAAACAAGCACAACGACTTGGTGAGGTCGTCTCCGACTTTTCTTTTGCTTTTCCTGTCTTTGAAAATAACAACCAGCGTTTTTATGAAGCGCTGCCTTTTAAACAATTAAAAGAGTTAAAGATTGCTTGCTCACAATACGGTCCTACCGCTCCATTCACTATTGCTATGATAGAAAGTTTGGGTACTCAAAATCTACCCCCAAATGATTGGAAACAAATAGCTAGGGCCTGTCTTTCGGGGGGAGATTATTTACTATGGAAATCTGAATATGCTGAACAGTGTGCTCGTATAGCCGATGTCAATCAGCAACAAGGTATACAAACTTCCTACGAAATGTTGGCTGGTGAAGGTGCTTTCCAGGCTACTAATACTCAACTTAACTTTTTACCTGGTGCATATCCACAAATATCAAATGCGGCTCGACAGGCATGGAAAAAACTTCCTAACTCTAGTATTAAGACAGAAGATCTCTCAAAAGTCCGACAGGGACCTGATGAGCCTTATCAGGACTTCGTGGCACGGCTCTTAGACGCTATAGGTAAGATAATGTCAGATGAAAAGGCTGGGATGGTATTTGCAAAACAATTGGCTTTTGAAAACGCTAATTCTGCCTGTCAAGCTGCTTTACGACCTTATAGAAAAAAGGGAGATCTGTCTGATTTTATTCGCATTTGTGCTGATATTGGACCCCCTACATGCAAGGTATTGCTATGGCAGCGGCATTACAAGGAAAAAGCATTAAAGAGGTACTTTTTCAGCAACAAGCCAAGAACAAGAAAGGATATCAAAAGTCAGGTAATTCGGGTTGCTTTGTTTGTGGTCAGCCTGGCCATCGGGCTGCAGTGTGCCCTCAAAAACGACAAATCCCTGCTAATACTCCTAATTTATGCCCACGATGTAAAAAGGGGAAGCATTGGGCCCGGGATTGTCGTTCCAAAACGGATGTTCAAGGTAATCCTTTACCCCCGGTTTCGGGAAACTGGGTGAGGGGCCAGCCCCTGGCCCGAAACAATGTTATGGGGCAACACTGCAGGTTCCAAAAGAACCATTGCAGACCTCTGTCGAGCCACAAGAGGCAGCGCAGGATTGGACCTCTGTGCCACCTCCTACACAGTATTAACACCCGAGATGGGGGTTCAAACCCTTGCCACAGGAGTGTTTGGGCCTTTACCTCCAGGAACTGCTGGATTGCTTTTAGGGCGCAGCAGTGCGTCTTTAAAAGGAATACTTATTCATCCTGGTGTGATTGACTCTGATTATACAGGAGAGATAAAAATATTAGCCTCCGCTCCTAACAAAATTATTGTGATTAATGCAGGACAACGTATAGCTCAACTTCTTTTAGTTCCATTAGTTATACAAGGAAAAACAATTAACCGAGATCGTCAAGAAAGAGGCTTCGGGTCCTCTGACGCCTATTGGGTGCAAAATGTTACCGAGGCACGACCAGAACTTGAGCTACGCATTGATGGTAAGCTTTTCCGCGGAGTGCTTGATACAGGGGCCGATATTAGCGTTATTTCTGAAAAATACTGGCCTACTACATGGCCTAAACAAATAGCTATTTCCACTCTTCAGGGTATTGGCCAAACTACCAATCCAGAACAAAGTTCGTCCCTTCTTACTTGGAGGGATAAAGATGGCCATACAGGCCAATTTAAGCCTTATATTCTGCCCCATCTTCCAGTTAATCTATGGGGGCGTGATATATTAAGCAAAATGGGTGTTTATTTATATAGTCCTTCACCCACCGTAACAGAATTAATGTTGGATCAGGGCTTACTCCCAAACCAAGGTTTGGGTAAACAACATCAAGGCATCATTTTACCCCTTGATTTAAAATCTAATCAAAGTCGAAAGGGCTTGGGGTGTTTTCCCTAGGGACCTCTGATTCTCCTGTGACACATGCCGATCCTATTGATTGGAAATCTGAGGAACCGGTATGGGTCGATCAGTGGCCCCTAACACAAGAGAAACTTTCTGCCGCACAACAGCTGGTGCAGGAACAGCTGAGACTTGGGCATATTGAACCCTCTACCTCTGCGTGGAATTCCCCAATTTTTGTTATTAAAAAGAAGTCGGGAAAATGGAGATTGCTACAAGACCTTCGTAAGGTAAATGAAACAATGATGCATATGGGAGCCCTACAACCTGGGTTGCCCACTCCTTCCGCTATACCTGACAAATCCTATATCATTATTATAGATTTAAAAGATTGTTTTTACACTATTCCTCTTGCACCTCAAGATTGTAAAAGATTTGCCTTTAGTTTGCCCTCTGTTAATTTTAAAGAACCTATGCAACGCTATCAATGGAGAGTCCTCCCACAAGGAATGACTAATAGCCCTACGTTATGTCAAAAATTTGTTGCTACAGCATTAGCTCCCGTTCGTCAACGTTTTCCTCAGTTATATTTAGTTCATTATATGGATGATATATTACTAGCTCATGCTGACGAACATCTATTGTATCAAGCTTTTTCTATTCTAAAGAAACACTTGAGTCTTAATGGTCTTGTCATAGCTGATGAAAAAATTCAAACTCATTTTCCCTATAATTATTTGGGTTTCTCCTTATATCCTCGCGTTTATAATACCCAATTAGTAAAATTACAGACTGACCATTTAAAAACTCTAAATGATTTCCAAAAACTTCTAGGAGACATTAATTGGATACGCCCTTATTTAAAACTACCCACTTATACCTTGCAGCCTTTATTTGATATCCTTAAAGGTGACTCTGACCCTGCGTCACCCCGAACACTTTCTTCAGAAGGACGATCAGCCTTACAATCAATAGAAGAAGCTATTAGACAACAACAGATTACTTATTGTGATTACCAACGGCCATGGGGTTTGTATATACTTCCTACCCCTCGAGCACCCACAGGGGTTCTTTATCAAGATAAACCTTTGCGATGGATATATCTATCTGCTACTCCAACTAAACATCTGCTCCCTTACTATGAGCTTGTTGCAAAAATTGTAGCAAAAGGACGTCATGAGGCCATCCAATATTTTGGTATAGAACCCCCTTTCATTTGTATTCCTTATGCTTTAGAACAACAAGATTGGCTTTTTCAATTTTCAGATAATTGGTCTATAGCTTTTGCAAACTACCCAGGACGGATTACTCATCATTATCCTTCTGATAAATTGTTACAATTTGCTAGCTTTCATGCCTTTATTTTTCCAAAAATAGTTCGCCGACAACCCATTCCTGAAGCGACACTTATATTTACAGATGGATCTTCTAATGGTACTGCAGCTTTAATTATTAACCATCAAACTTATTATGCACATACCAGTTTCTCTTCTGCCCAGGTTGTGGAATTATTTGCAGTCCATCAAGCATTGCTAACTGTATCCACTTCCTTCAATTTATTTACAGACAGCTCCTATGTGGTCGGTGCCCTACAGATGATTGAAACTGTTCCAATTATCGGCACAACCTCTCCTGAAGTTCTTAACTTATTTAAATTAATTCAACAGGCCCTCCACCGTCGTCAATACCCGTGTTTCTTTGGGCATATTCGTGCGCATTCCACCCTTCCTGGTGCCTTAGTACAAGGCAATCACACTGCGGACGTTCTTACTAAACAGGTGTTTTTTCAATCAGCTATCGATGCAGCCCAAAAATCTCATAACTTACATCATCAAAATAGTCATTCTTTACGGTTACAATTTAAGATTTCCCGCGAAGCTGCACGACAAATCGTAAAATCTTGCTCTACCTGTCCTCAATTCTTTGTTCTCCCTCAATATGGTATTAACCCTCGAGGTTTACGCCCTAATCATCTCTGGCAAACAGATGTCACTCACATTCCTCAATTTGGACGTCTTAAATATGTTCATGTCTCTATTGACACCTTTTCTCATTTTCTCATGGCCTCCCTTCATACTGGAGAATCAACTCGTCATTGTATTCAACATTTGCTCTTTTGCTTCTCTATTTCAGGAATTCCACACACCCTTAAAACAGATAATGGACCCGGTTATACTAGCCCGCTCTTTTCAACGTTTTTGTCTTTCCTTCCAAATCCATCATAAAACAGGAATTCCCTATAACCCACAGGGACAAGGTATTGTGGAACGAGCCCATCAGCGTCTCAAACATCAACTATTAAAACAAAAAAAGGGAATGACTTGTATAGCCCCTCACCGCATAATGCCTTGAATCATGCTCTTTATGTTCTAAATTTTTTAACTCTAGACGCAGAAGGCAATTCAGCAGCCCAACGTTTTTGGGGAGAACAGTCCTCATGCAAAAAACCACTCGTACGATGGAAAGATCCACTTACCAATCTGTGGTATGGGCCAGACCCTGTATTAATATGGGGACACGGGCATGTTTGTGTTTTTCCACAGGATGCCGAAGCGCCGCGCTAGATCCCGGAGAGGCTGGTACGCGCGGCGGAGGAACTCCCTGACACATCAAATGCACCACATGACACTGAGCGAGCCCACGAGTGAGCTGCCTACCCAAAGGCAGATTGAGGCGTTGATGCGATATGCTCAGAATGAGGCTCATGTACAACCTCCGGTGACGCCTACCAATATACTGATCATGTAATTATTATTGTTACAGCGGATACAAAACGGGGCGGCTGCGGCTTTTTGGGCATACATTCCCGATCCACCTACGATTCAATCATTAGGATGGGATAAAGAAGTAGTACCTGTCTATGTCAATGATACAAGTCTTTTGGGAGGAAAATCAGATATTCATATTTCTCCCCAGCAAGCTAATATCTCTTTTTATGGTCTTACTACACAATATCCTATGTGCTTTTCTTATCAATCACAACATCCCCACTGTATACAGGTGTCAGCTGATATATCTTATCCTCGAGTGACTATTTCTGGCATTGATGAAAAAACCGAAAAAAGATCATACCGTCACGGAACCGGACCTCTCGACATTCCGTTTTGCGACAAACATCTAAGCATCGGCATAGGAATAGACACTCCTTGGACTTTATGTCGAGCCCGGGTTGCGTCAGTGTACAACATCAACAACGCCGATGCCACCCTTTTATGGGATTGGGCACCTGGGGGAACACCTGATTTCCCTGAAAATCGAGGACAGCATCCACCCATTTTCTCTGTAAACACTGCTCAAGTATATCAAACAGAACTGTGGAAACTCTTGGCTGCTTTTGGTCATGGCAATAGTCTATATTTACAATCCAATATTAGTGGGAGTAAATATGGTAATGTAGGAGTTACAGGGTTTTTATATCCCAGAGCTTGTGTCCCTTATCCATTCATGCTGATACAAGGCCATGTGGAAATAACACTGTCATTGAATATTTATCATTTGAATTGTTCTAATTGCATACTTACCAATTGCATAAGAGGTGTTGCTAAAGGAGAACAAGTTATAATAGTAAAACAACCTGCTTTTGTAATGTTACCTGTTGAAATAACTGAAGCTTGGTATGACGAGACTGCTTTAGAATTGCTACAACGCATTAACACGGCTCTTAGCCGCACTGAAAGAAGTGTGAGCCTGATTGTTCTGGTATAGTATCTTTAATCACCCTTATAGCAAATGCTGTCACCGCTTCTGTATCTTTAGCACAATCCATTCAAGCTGCTCATACTGTAGATTCCTTGTCATATAATGTTACTAAAGTAATGGGAACACAAGAAGATATAGATAGAAAAATAGAAGATAGACTATCAGCTTTATATGATGTGGTTAGAGTTCTAGGAGAACAAGTTCAGAGCATTAGTTTCCGCATGAAAATCCAATGTCATGCTAATTATAAGTGGATTTGTGTTACAAAAAAGGCTTATAATGCATCTGATTTTCCGTGGGATAAGGTGAAAAAACATCTACAAGGAATATGGTTTAATACTAATGTGTCTCTAGATCTATTGCAGTTGCATAATGAAATTCTTAATATTGAAAATTCTCCAAAAGCTACTTTGAATATAGCTGATACTGTTGATAATTTTTTACAAAATTTATTTTCTAACTTCCCTAGCCTTCATTCACTGTGGCGTAGCATAATTGCTGTGGGCGCGGTTCTGACTGTTGTGCTTATATTGATTTGTTTAGCTCCTTGCCTTATTCGTAGCATTGTTAAAGAATTTTTACATATGAGAGTTCTGATACATAAAAACATGTTGCAACACCGACATCTTATGGAGCTTTTAAAAAATAAAGAGAGGGGAGCTGCGGGGGACTGCCCGTGAAGGGTTAAGTCTTGGGAGCTGCTCGGCGTTATGCAGAGCCTTAGGCACGTCCCTAAGCTCCCTGTCCGCGCCCCCCTGAAGAATTTACTACCCTTAAGGCTCCGGACGTCTCGGTCTTGCAACATTTCATAGAAGATAGATTAGCTTATTGATAGAAGATAGATTATCTATTTGTGATCTGCACACAATGGTAAGGGTCTTGTGATTGTATTGGAGATTAATACAATCTTGTGAATGTCAGAAGTCACGTACTTTATCCTATATATACTGCAGCACAATAAAGGAAGGCATCAGCCATTTTGGTCTGATCCTCTCAACCCCATCTTTGTCTCTCTCTTATTTTTTCTTAGCGGGGACGCTCCGTTCTCTCCCTGTGCAGGTGCGACTCTTGCTTGTGCTGGCCGCGGCACAATGTTAGTAGAAAAATTAGAACAGCTATGAAGAATAGGGTGGCAGGGGTTTTTTTAGATATGGTAAT
>NW_017210550.1:0-2493 GCF_001704415.2 Capra hircus
GGACTCTGCCAGATCGGGGGCTCTGAGCAGAGCTAGAGCTCTGCCGTACTGGAGGCGCACTTAGCTCGTGCAAGCAGGGCTTTCAACTTGACGGTGGGCTGGCCTCCTCTCCCCGAGAGGCTCGCTTCCCTGCTGGCTGTGCACTCGCCTATCAGGCGGGGGCGCAGGGGCTCCTCCAGCAGGTCTTGCCTCAGGGGCTGCTTCCCCTGAGTTGGGGCTGTGGGCAGGAACCCAGACACGCAGGATCAGGCCCCAAACACCTGCACATGTCTCTGCTGGGGAGGAGAGTGCTAGGGAACCTACGTCTGTCATACACTTTCTGGGCAGCCCAAGGAATCAGCCTCCGTGTGTGCGGGCTGAAAACCCAGCCAGGGGCCCTGGGAGCCTGGTGCTCTCGGTGCGGCGCTGATTCTAGGCGGCCTAGAAACCGCTGGAGGAGCCCTGCAGTTGCCCTTCCCCTTCACCTGAGCCCTTGGCAGTGTGCAACCCACCACCCCTAAGCCCTCCCAACCACGCCTGCACCTATGTGCAAAGGCAAGGCAGGATTGGAGGCTGAGGCAAGGAAGGCACCAGTGGCGTCTCCCAGGCTCGCTCAGACAGCTCCTTCCTGGGGAGGGAGCCTAAAAGCAGGCAAGTCTGGGCAAGGCGAGCCCCGCAGAGCACCTCGCGAGAAACATCTGCCAGATCGGGGCTGCTGAGCAGAGCTAGAGCTCTGCCCGTACTGGAGGCGCACTTAGCTCCGTGCAAGCAGGGCTTTCCTCTTGACTGGGCTCGGCTGCCTCCTCTTCTCCCGAGGAGGCTCGCTACACTGCTGGCTGTGCTCTCGCCTATCAGGCGGGCGGCGCAGGGCTCCTCCAGCAGGTCTTGCTCAGGGGCTGCTTCCCCTGAGTTGAGGCTGTGGGCGGGAACCCAGACACGCAGGATAAGGCCCCAACCACCTGCACATGTCTCTGCTGGGGAGGAGAGTGCTAGGGAACCTACGTCTCTCACACACTTTCTAGGCACCCACGGAGTCAGCCTCTGGGAGTGTGGGGATGCAAAACCCAGCCAGGGGCCCTTGGAACCTGGTGCTCTCCGGTGCGGAGCTTTGTCTGGGCGGCCAAGGAACCGCTGAAGGAGCCCTGCTGTTGCCCTTCGCTTCCCTCTGACAGAGCTTTCACTGCTGGAGCCCTTGGCAGTGTGCAACCCCACCAGCCCCTAAGCCCTCCTCAAGGACGCTTGGGACCTAAGTGCAAAGGCAAGGCAGGGGTAGAGCTGAAGCCAGGAAGGCGCCAGTGGCGTTTCCGAGCCTCACACAGCCTGCTCCTTCCTGGGGAGGGAGCCTTAAAGCAAGGCAAGTCTGCGCAAGGCTCGCCTATGGCAGAGCATCTTGGTGGCCAGGAACTCTGCCAGATCGGGCCTCTGAACAGAGCTAGAGATCTGCCGTACTGGAGTCGCACTTAGCTTCGTGTAAGCAGGGATTTCAGCTTGACGGGGACTTGCTGCCTCCTCTTCCCCCGAGGAGGCTCGCTTCCCTGCTGGCTGTGCACTCGCCTATCAGGCGGGGGCGCAGGGCTCCTCCAGCAGGTCTTGCCTCAGGGGCTGCTTCCCCTGAGTTGGGGCTGTGGGCAGGAACCCAGACACGCAGGATCAGGCCCCAAACACCTGCACATGTCTCTGCTGGGGAGGAGAGTGCTAGGGAACCTACGTCTGTCATACACTTTCTGGGCACCCAAGGAATCAGCCTCCGTGTGTGCGGGGCTGAAAACCCCAGCCAGGGGACCTGGGAGCCTGGTGCTCTCCGTGTGGCGCTGAATCTGGGCGGCCAAGCAACCGCTGGAGGAGCCCTGCAGTTGCCCTTCCCTTCCCTCTGACAGAATTCTCACTGCTGGAGCCCTTGGCAGTGTGCAACCCACCAGCCCCTAAGCTCTCCTTAAGGAGGACTGGGACCTAAGTGCAAAGGCAAGGCAGGATTGGAGCTGAGGCAAGAAAGGCGCCAGTGGCGACTCCCAGGCTCCTGCTGCCTGCTCCTTCCTGGAGAGGCAGCCTAAAAGCAAGGCAAGTCTGGGCAAGGCTAGCCCCCGGCAGAGCAGCCTCGCGCCAGGAACTCTGCCAGATCGGGGCTCTGAGCAGAGCTAGAGCTCTGCCGTACTGGAGGCGCACTTAGCTCCGTGCAAGCAGGGCTTTCAACTTGACGGGGCTGGGCTGCCTCCTCTTCCCCCCGAGGAGGCTCGCTTCCCTGCTGGCTGTGCACTCGCCTATCAGGCGGGGGCGCAGGGCTCCTCCAGCAGGTCTTGCCTCAGGGCTGCTTCCCCTGAGTTGGGGCTGTGGGCAGGAACCCAGACACGCAGGATCAGGCCCCAACCACCTGCACATGTCTCTGCTGGGGAGGAGAGTGCTAGGGAACCTACGTCTGTCATACACTTTTCTGGGCACCCAAGGAATCAGGCCTCCGTGTGTGCGGGGCTGAAAAACCCCAGCCAGGGGCCCTGGGAGCCTGGTGCTTCGGTGCGG
>NW_017210551.1:0-2492 GCF_001704415.2 Capra hircus
CTGAAGTTGAACGGTTCTATGAAGACCTACAAGACCTTTTAGAACTAACACCCCAAAAAAGATGTCCTTTTCATTATAGGGGACTGGAATGCAAAAGTAGGAAGTCAAGAACACCTGAGTAACAGGCAAAATTTGGCCTTGGAATAGGAAATGAAGCAGGGGCAAAGGCTAATAGAGTTTTGCCAAGAGAATGCACTGGTCATAGCAAACACCCTCTTCCAACAACACAAAAGAGAAGACTCTACACATGGACATCACCAGATGGTCAACACCAAAATCAGATTGATTATATTCTTTGCAGCCAAAGATGGAGAAGCTCTATTAGTCAACAAAAAAAGACCGGGAGCTGACTGTGGCTCAGATCATGAGCTCCTTATTGCCAAATTCAGACTTAAATTGAAGAAAGTGGTATGACCTAAAATCAAATCCCTTATGATTATACAGTGAAGTGAGAAATAGATTTAAAGGACTAGATCTGATAGACAGAGTGCCTGATGAACTATGGAAGAGGTTCGTGACATGTACAGGAGACAGGATCAAGACATCCCATGGAAAAGAAATGCAAAAAAGCAAAATGGCTGTCTGGGGAGCCCTTACAAATAGCTGTGAAAAAGAAGAGAAGTGAAAAGCAAAGGAGAAAAGGAAAGATATAAGCATCTGAATGCAGAGTTCAAAGAATAGCAAAGAAGAGATAAGAAAGCCTTCTTCAGGATCAATGCAAAGAAATAGAGGAAAACAACAGAATGGGAAAGACTAGAGATCTCTTCAAGAAAATTAGAGATACCAAGGGAACATTTCATGCAAAGATGGGCTCGATAAAGGACAGAAATATGGACCTAACAGAAGCAGAAGATATTAAGAAGAGGTGGCAAGAATACACAGAAGAACTGTACAAAAAAGATTCACGACCAGATAATCATGATGGTGTGATCACTCACTAGAGCCAGACATCCTGGAATGTGAAGTCAAGTGGGCCTTAGAAAGCATCACTACGAACAAAGCTAGTGAGGTGATGGAATTCCAGTGAGCTATTTCAATCCTGAAAGATGATGCTGTGAAAGTGCTGCACTCAATATGCCAGCAAATTTGGAAAACTCAGCAGTGGCCACGACTTGGAAAAGGTCAGTTTTCATTCCAATTCCAAAGAAAGGCAATGCCAAAGAATGCTCAAACTACCGCACAATTGCACTCATCTCACATGCTAGTAAAGTAATGCTCAAAATTCTCCAAGCCAGGCTTCAGCAATACGTGAACCGTTGAACTTCCTAGATGTTCAAGCTGGTTTTAGAAAAGCAGAGGAACCAGAGATCAAATTGCCAACATCGCTGGATCATGAAAAAGCAAGAGAGTTCCAGAAAAACATCTATTTCTGCTTTATTGACTATGCCAAAGCCTTGACTGTGTGGATCACAATAAACTGTGGAAAATTCTGAAAGAGATGGAATACCAGACCACCTGACCTGCCTCTTGAGAAACCTGTATGCAGGTCAGGAAGCAACAGTTAGAACTGGACATGGAACAACAGACTGGTTCCAAATAGGAAAAGGAGTACGTCAAGGCTGTATATTGTCACCCTGCTTATTTAACTTCTATGCAGAGTACATCATGAGAAACGCTGGGCTGGAAGAAGCACAAGCTGGAATCAAGATTGCGGGAGAAATATCAATAACCTCAGATATGCAGATGACACCACCCTTATGGCAGAAAGTGAAGAGGAACTAAAAAGCCTCTTGATGAAAGTGAAAGAGGAGAGTGAAAAAGTTGGCCTTAAAGCTCAACATTCAGAAAACGAAGATCATGGCATCCAGGTCCCATCACTTCATGGGAAATAGATGGGAAACAGTGAAACAGTGTCAGACTTTATTTTGGGGGCTCCAAAATCACTGCAGATGGTGGATGCAGCCATGAAATTAAAAGACTGCTTACTCCTTGGAAGGAAAAGTTATGACCAACCTAGATAGCATATTCAAAAGCAGAGACATTACTTTGCCAACAAAGGTCCATCTAGTCAAGGCTATGGTTTTTCCATGTGGTCATGTATGGATGTGAGAGTTGGACTGTGAAGAAAGCTGAGCCTGAAGAATTGATGCTTTTGAACTGTGGTGTTGGAGAAGACTCTTGAAGAGTCCCTTGGACTGCCAAGGAGATCCAACCAGTCCATTCTGAAGGAGATCAGCCCTGGGATTCTTTGGAAGGAATGATGCTAAAGCTGAACTCCAGTACTTTTGCCACCTCATGCAAAGTTGACTCATTGGAAAAGACTCTGATGCTGGGAGGGATTGGGGGCAGGAGGAGAAGGGGACGACAGAGGATGAGATGGCTGGATGGCATCACGACTCGATGGGATGAGTTTGAGTGAACTCCAGGAGTTGTGATGGACAGGGAGGCCTGGCGTGCTGCGATTCATGGGGTTGCAAAGGAGAGATATTTATTATTGATACATTTATAACTATCAGTCATGAGGTTCAGGTCACGTTCAGTCGTGTTGACTC